>NW_021939718.1:9827811-9911583 GCF_001715985.3 Manacus vitellinus | reverse complement strand
CTCTTCTCCCAGGCAGCTATCAGTAGGACAAGAGGGCATGGTCTTAAGCTCTGCCAGGGGAAGTTTAGGTTAGATATTAGGAAGAAATTCTTTACAGAAAGGGTAATGAGGCACTGGAATGGGCTGCCCAGGGAAGTGGTGGATTCTCCATCCCTGGAGGTTTTTAAGATGAGACTGGATGTGGCACTTAGTGCCATGGTCTAGGAACCACAGCGGTAGTGGATTAAGGGCTGGACTTGATGATCTCAGAGGTCCCTTCCAACCCAGCTGATTCTATGATTCTATGATCTCCTCATATGTGTCAGCAGTAAAATATAATAGCACAACCAGACATGAAGATGTATACAAATCCTTCTATTTTCATTTCCAGAAGCAAAAAGCCAGTGAAATGCATATTTATCAATGTCATGCTAAGACACAAAAGCTGGCCTATAAAACATAAAGACTTAAACACAGCCCTGATGTTGGAAACATTTCAACCATAAATAACAGCTTTAAAAATGTGTAAAGCAAATCTGGAGCATCATTCCAATAAATTAGCAAAAAGAACCTATTGTAGTTACAAAATTTCAAAGTCCAATTTATTTAACACAAAATTAGTCCAACCAGCTGCAGATGTTGTTCACAGGCTCCTTGTGTTCAGCATCTTTCTTTGAAATCCGGTTTCTCTGAGGCTAAATCTACATTAAAAAAAAAAGGTAAAAAGAGAGGCAATAATTATTTGTTATCTCTTTTCTCTGTCCTTGCTGTTAATTGAATTTCTTCTGGCTATGGAAAATAGACTGGAAATATCAAATCAGTCACACTTAATTTTATTGAGAACTATGAAATGTAAATGCAAAACAAACATTAAAAAAAACAAGCTAGAAAGGAAGATTTTGGCATTTAAGGATATTTGATGATAGTATCTTCTCCATTGCCTTTAACATTAATTTCCTCTCCATTATAAGAATTTTATTTGTATTAGCTCTCACAACCTGATTTTGCCTCCCTCTCCCTCCTGATATAAAAGCTGAGATATAAAACAAAAATTAAAGAGGTTAACACAACAAAAAAATAATTTCTCCAACATGTAACTGGTTGGGAAACGTTCAGAACCATGAATGTTTTTTCCCTCAACGTGTTTCTGTATGTTCCTCATTTAGTCAGTCTGATCCATTTCCAAGTCTTACAGAAACTCATATGTTTTTTAACCCTTGAATAATCCCCAAACAAACAACCAAAACTGACAGCACCTGCTAATTCGAGGTCAGAAATGTTAGAACAGTAAATCCATGATATTCTGATCTCAAATGAGACTAGAGAAAGACAAGTATGCAAACATGCAACAAAAAATCATTAAGGTATTTAAGTAACATGCATTCATAATTTTATAGTAATGCTATGGGATACTTTTACAATTGATTAAGTGGATATAATTCATTCTGTCCTGTCACTGGTCATCACTGAAAAGAGCCTGGCTTCATCCACTCTGCATCCTCCTTCAGCTATTTGTACACAGGGATGAGTTTATCCCTGGACCTTCTCTTCTGCAGGCAAAGTACTCCCAGTTCTCTCAGCCTTTACTCCTAAAAGAGATGCTCCAGTGTCTTCATTGTCATCAGCATCAGCATCATGGCCCTTTGCTGGACTCTCTCCACCATGTCCACTTTTCCCTTGTACTGAGGATATGTACACACATGTTGTCTCACATAATATAAACTGACTTTAAAAAGTCAGTTTATTTTTATTTCCTTATCCTACACTCCATTATTTAGCACCCATTTTCAGGAATACTTATAAATTATGAATAATTTACCAGATTGACTTCAAAACTACAAATATTTCAGTAGTCAAAGAAGAAAAGACTTGGATTAAATGCATGACTTCACACATATCACAAATAAATCAATACAAAAAATCCAAAATGCACAGTGTGCATAAATTTAGGAATTCTTCTGATTATGTCAGTACAGGCTCATGAGGCAACATTCAAAACAGCAAGATTGTGTGGAGGACGAGAAATCAGAGTGGGAAAGGTTCCAAAAGTGGAGAGAAGTTTATGGAAAATAAGAGAAGATATTGCAAAGTTGACTTCAAGGACTTTAGAATGTTTATAAAACTGTTAATGCATGCATACATTGATGTACCCATTCATTGCTATTGCCCAGACATGTTCAGACTTGTTCCCCTGTTCCTCCCTCTGATTGGCTGGGATTTGCCGCAGTGTGGAGTGACTTGTTATTGGTCCCCGGTTGTTTCAGTTTCCCTCCTACCTTCCTTAGTTTGTTCCCTAGTTTGTTTCCTCACCTGTCAATCCCATGCTCCACCTATCTTTCCAGCACCTTCCCCCTGAACCCTATAAAAGCAGGCACCGTCCTTCAATAAATTTGGAATAGCCTCAGACCTTCCACCTTGTAAAGAGCCCTTTATTGCTGTCGTTATCCCATTCCACACCCGGACCACGGCAAGATTGTTTGCAAGCAGAGCAGCTGAAGAATGCAAATAGAAATAGCCTCCAAGCTTCCATTCTTTCTTAGAAAAAGCAAACTCATTTGGCCTTGTTGAACGTTTTATGACTTTATTTGTTGCCAATTTTATGTAGTTATCAGTATATTCCTATTACATTCCTACATCATTTGTGACAAAAACATGCAGTTTATTTTCTGACATGATGTGAAACTCTTGCTTTGCAGCACAAAGCATGTTTTTTGAACACCTGAAGAAAAAAAATGGCTAAAGTATACAAATAACTATTCCTATGGACACAGTCTGGGGCTGAGATAAATGTTATCAGTTTCATGCTTACACTTGCACAATTACAGCTACATAACACATGGCTTATAATGTATGTGTGGTTTGCCTAATCCACACTGTCATTTTTCACTTATTTCCTCCTTTGGAAACATGGTGAACTAGTTTACTACTTCTTGTATTTTTAATTCTCTACCTCAGCTTAAAAAGGTTAAAAACATCTTGGATGAGTGTTGGAAAACCACATCATATGCTGGTTATTGTTTTATTAAACTATAATCAGTTTCAGCAAAGACTATGACATTAGTAGAGAACTTATGTAGATTTTTACTAAGTATAGTTTACAGAGCTCTTCTAAAGGTACCAATTTATTTAAGTATAAACTTCCAGCTTAGGAAGCATTATCCAGAAAGTTTTTTCCCCATTGAACTTCAAAATGTTTATATATGGCATGATGCCATTTATAGATTGCACTAAGTAAAAGCACACCATTTTGAGAAAACAATTTCTATGATGGTATAAAATATCAGAGACTTGATACCAAATTATAAATGGATTTACAATTAAAAAAATTATTATGAACTCAAGTCTTACAGTGGTCAGTACAGGATCCCTAAATGAGATGGGAAAAAAGCAACATTTACCAAGTACCATATGAGGTACAAAGACACGTATGTGTATACACAGAAACATAAACATCAGTGGAAGGGAAGAACACTCACAGATTCTTTCATTTAAACCCTCAAAAGGAACTTCTACCGAAATATTGGTGATAAATAAAACCTTTATCACTAATCAGTAGATATTTTTTTCCTCACTGATTTCATTACCATCAAGTTTTACCTCTGAACTAAAATGTTGTGAATTCCTTCTCATGTGCTACCCCTCTGCTTCTTCTTTAAAAGAAAAAATCCTTACATATATGATACTACTGAAATGGCTGGAGATTAGGTGTCCTAAGGAACATATGGAAATATCAATAAAAACTGAATCAGATTTATGAATATATTTTTTACAGAAAGTTTCAGGTCCTTAAAAGACTAATCTTTCTGGTTTTCCATACATAAACTTATGAGACAGGCATCTTTGGTTCCAGTGTTAATTGGCTATTTGGATGTGAACACAGCAAACTCCCAACAACCTCAGAAACAAGAGAATGACAGTATCTAGTTTCTTTCATACTGATGTGTATTCAGAAATAAAGAGAAGGAAACAATACACAATAATTTAATTTTATGAATGTCAGGAATGACAGCGCACTCCAATTTTGTATCTGTCTCACATTATATCTGAGCCAAATATTTCATTTTAAGAGTACTGTTATATCTTTTCAAAGGCCTTGTTTTATGTGTTCACAAAATAACTCACTATTTTTTAGTTTTCAGGAACAGTAATTGCTGTAAATCTCGTAAATTAGCATGAGTAGTACCAGGAAGACACTCTGTGAAAATTCATCTACATTGTTGCTGGAATATTTATTAAGTACTAAAATATTTAAAAGAAACCTACAACTACTAAAATTCAAATTACATTTCGCCTGAGAAAGCCCTTCTTATACCACTTAGTATTATTGTTTTGTCACTGTATAAGGAAGCATCTAATCCAATAACTAATCTTGAGTGGAAGGATTTCTTTTCATTAGACAGCTGAATGAAACCATTATATTAACTGAATATCCCCTATTGTGTTTTATCAGGTTGCACAATAACTTGCACTGCTCACTGTGGTAACTGACATTTTCAACATTTGCACATACAATAGAAATGTTAGCACCACTTACAAGCTGGTTAGCTCCTGATGGCTTGGTGACCTTCAGAGGTCCTTCAGTACAGATTTTACCTGGCTCCTGTTGGAGAGATCACCTCGCATTTTCTCATTATGATCACTCACTTTCCATCAGCCCTTCTGTGTCAGCCTCTTATAACTGATTCCAGTACAACTGAGTTAGGTGACACCTGTTATTTAAATTTTTAACATTCACCGTCCCCCTTTGCCTCTCTTAGAGCTCATTTGTATTCTCTGCTCCAGCCGATGGGTGACAGGATTTGACAGTTTGCTGCATAGACCATACACCAATTCCTTCACATATAAAAAGACATTACTCATGTAAAGGCCAACCTCAGAAACTGGATTCTTCCTCCTCTATGAGAAAGTGAGTTGAGAAAAGAACTGCACATACAGACATGACCTCTTCTGTTGGTCCTACAAACAAACATAGAGCCAAGAAAAGGGAAGGAACTAACAGCATTTGGCTTTGTGCAAAGAAAATCCTTAACACAATATATACTAACCTGTGGCTCTTACCCTGTTCCTGTTTGCAGCTAGTTTAGGAGCAAAATCTACAGAAAACAGGGCTGACCAAAGATAACTCAAGTAACAACTAGAATGGGTAGCAATTCAAACTCATCTCATGGAGAACGATGACATGAACTCCTCACATCTTTTCAGTGGTAAGAAGATAAGCATTTTGCAGAGATAAAACAATCACCACATTGCCCATCTTTTGTGAGAGAAAAGCAAAAAAACCATGTATTTTTATGAGACAACATACCATGTATAAGATGTTTCTCTTTAAACTATTTGCACCATCCTTATAGTTTTGGTGTTTGATTAAAAAACAAACAAAAACCTCAGATGAAGGCAAACAAAATCCCATACCAACAAAAACTCCAAACAAACAAAACCAAAACTGACAGTCTTGATGTTGCAATACACTTTCTCCTGCTTCACGGGAAAGAGCAGCTGTCAAAATACTCTGCCATTAATCCATGATCCACAGGATCATGCATCCCTGTGGGCACTGAATGGTGGAAGTCTTTTCTCTTCTGGCTGATATGGCTGTGAAGCAGAGATATTTTTGCAGGCCTTAAAAATAAGTCAACTTGAATTAAAACAGAACAAAGCCAAACTAAAAGAGTGATGTAACATTCAGTTTTCATTTCTCCCTATAAAAGTAAAAAGAGAGCACAAAGTCCTCATTTTGGGATTCTCTACTATCTAAAACATTGATTCAAAATTTCATTTCAAACAATAAAAAAACCCCTTGCCAGTAGGAAAGTATTAGTGAGATAGAAAACAAGAACTTGGTGCAAACTCACAGAAAGAGCAAAAAGAGACTCAAAAGTGCAGTTACAGCCAAGCACTAACCATCTTCCTTACTTACTGCAAGTTTGGAAAAAAAAAGGTTACAGGTTATTACTCATCTAGTCAGGTTTATTTCAATATATTAGTAAATAAAGGATGGTTAGTTCCTGGTCTCAAACTACAGTAGAATCTCAGGCATTGTCATGGAACTACCAAGTCTTGGGCTGACTGATGGTCAAATTTCAGAACAATCCTGGTCCTATTGAAATAAATGCAAAATTGTTATTTTGAAAATCTGCGGTATTTAGGAGTTTTAGATTAGTTCTGTGAGCTCTAAATCTCTATACAGCATTGCCTAAAGACTCTGCACACTGATCATTCCAGTACTCATCACATTTTCCTGTAGCATGAGGTTCTGAGACAACAAGGCTATAAAACCAAAATATTCCCTATTGAGGAAAAAAACCCAACAAAACTATTTATTTGTTTATTATTTCTTTTTTCATTCATTTTATATGCCCCTGCAGTGATGACCCATGTCATACACAGCACAACTTTTGGTAACTACGTCAATCCTATCTCACATGGGCTTTCTCATGAAGCACCTGCATCTTTGGAAGCCCTAATGGTAAGGGGGATACGCTAAAAAACCAGGACATAGCTTTGATATCAGACGTTTGTGACATTAAAAAACATAGTAATAAGCCCTTGCATCACACCAAATAGAACATGTAAGTTCTCTGTTTACATGCACACAGACAAAGGATTGATTTCTCCTCCTCCTCTAGAATGAGATCCAATGACAAAAAACAAGACAAATCATTATCTTCTGATACACTATCATTTAAGTCTCCTCAGTTAAGGTTATAAAATGTCCGTAGGCAAATAGAAATAGCCAGAAACCATGAAATATCGCTTAAGGATTTTAAAATTTATTTATTTACAATTCTTCTGGAAAAGGGGATCATTAGAATATATTGCTAGGGGCACTTTTTACTCAGGTGAAGATTGATACATATTAGGAATGACAGACAAAGGCACTAAACATCAGCAGCACCCTATCTGCATCTGTGTGTTCTGTAGCAGTCCTGTGGACAAATCCTAATAATCTCTGTGAGTCTCACTCTGAGACTTGACAAGACTCACTCAAAGATCATACAGCTACAGTTACAAGACCAAGGAAGACAATTAGCTTGTCTGTCTTGCACATCAACGAGAATAAATTAATATAGACAGAAGCTACTGCTGATCACCTCAAATCTAATTCACAGATTACATTCAGATTTGGACTTTGTCTCAACAACTCATCTTTCTTTGCTTGCCATAAATTCCAGCAGAAACTGAAAAATGCCCCATATTTTTGCTTTATGTGGAAGGAACATAAATCTCAAGGAAAGCCTCCTAAAGCTGAAGCCACTATATGATTCTTGAGCAGGGAGTTAAAATTTTCTTTAAAGTACAGGGCTATTTAATCTTTGGTGATCAGCAGATATGAACCCAGGTCTAGTTCTGAGAGAACAGTTGCAAAATCTCAGCTACCACTTCTGAAAAAATAAAAAGCTAAAATGTCAGAAAATGCTTTCAGAAAGTCCATAAACTAAATGTGGAAGGTAGAATTGCAGAGAATGTTAGGGGATTATTAACAACAGTTAGCAGAGTGAGATTTCAAGAGAACAAGAACTTGCACGAAAATATTCTGTGAAAAAAAATTAAGAACAAAAAACTATGAGAAGTACACATTGTTATCATCACATGTATGCTGCTGGCATGTAAGATATACAATGTATTACATCGCCAACACTAGTACGCCTCTGCACATCATCCAGGACAACAATTTACTGTTTAAATGTTTTACTGAAAGAAGAGAATGACAGATGTGAAAACATATTTATCCTCTCAACAAATGCAGTAGTCTCAGTAGGAGGCAAAAGAATAAACATCACACAAGGCACAGTAAATATAAACTGAAAGTATTTATTATATTGTCACTTCTAATTTAAGGAGATTTAACAGATATTTCTTTATAACATTCACATGCCCTTTGGAAACTGTGACAATAGAACAATGTGTTACCGTCTCTCTTTTATTTAGACACCAAATCAGATGGATCAGATAAAAACATGGGCTCACTTGTAAGGCCAATCCCAGTTTGGTAAGCATGTCAGCACATACTGCCTAGGAAGCCTACTC
Source organism: Manacus vitellinus (assembly GCF_001715985.3). Lineage (NCBI taxonomy): Eukaryota > Metazoa > Chordata > Aves > Passeriformes > Pipridae > Manacus > Manacus vitellinus. The sequence continues at coordinate 9,903,576 of NW_021939718.1, read as the reverse complement.
CAGGGACGCAGGGTGAGGCATTCTGGGTGTTGGAGTGTCCAGAGGTACACTGACACACATGAGCAGTGTGTACACTACTGTCATTGGTCCAGGTGAATCACATGCCCCCCAAGGGTATATATTGGGGGTTTTTCTTTGAAATAAAGGATTTGGCTGTTTGCAATCCAAGCTGCCGGGTCGTGTCTTATTATATTATATTAATAAGCCATCCACTGGACTGCCATCCAGTAACATGCCAGACCAAAGAGCCTTGAGAATCCAAGCTGGAATGGTAGCACAGAACACAAGCTGGTGATGTTGATCTCATGGATATGTCATCCACTCTCCTACGACTTCTTTCACTGGTCCCTTTCTCACCCATCTCTTCCCAAATATCCTTCCTTCATGTATTTGCTTCCAGTCCTGGCCCTCTGCTTCCTTCCTGCTTTCTCCCCAAAATCACTGTCCATGCATCAGACGGATGGAACTGCAGCTTAAGGCAATTCCATAAAACATCAACAGATTAAATGGACACTGGCGGTCTGCCAAGAAAGATTAGAACAAGACTTCAGATTTGGGGGAAAAGAAAAAGCAACAGAACACCTCTTCGCTCTTGTCCTAGGAGTTGCAAGTAGTTTCTACAGTAAACGAAATCCCAGAAAAACAGATGCAAGAAGTTGTGGCAAACACCCTCAGTCTCAAGAGGCAAGAAGTTTCTGTGTTCTCATCCTACATGAGCAATTCTCACACTTTAGACATAATCTAAGAGAAAGTGCTCTTGGTGGTAAAAATGTTTTGTATGAGAAGTTGAGCTGATGTCTGACATTATGCATGTAAGTAAAAGCTGTGGGAGAACTGAGCTTCTTAGAGAAGCTTTATATCTCTGCCCAAAATTCCTCCAAGCAGTCAAACTCCGCCTCAGCTTCAAGCAGGTTTCCAGCCATGCATCATATTTATCTGAAAAACTGTTAAACAAGTTTTGTAAGCTGTATTCAAGCAAGACTCAGCAATAGCTACTCAGCCATGGGCTCGTCCTTCCAAAAGCAAAAGCATTCACTGCAGAAATTCCTGCCCCAGTGTCAAGGCCCTGCTCCCCACTTTGAGGAGCCACAGGAGAACATGTGCTACCAGAACAGTGATTATAATGGACCATCAATCCGCTCAGTTTTGTGTAACTTTAAATAGGAATAAAACATTCAGAATCTCAAAATCTGATCAGGACAAGCCACAAATTACCTTTGATTCAACCTAAGTACCTTTAGGCAAGAGACATTTTTCTGTTTCATATTTCCAGTACTCCAGTCTGGTTATTTTCAAAGACAAGGACCGCTTGCTCTACAGTAACATGACACCCTTGAGCTGAATTAAATATGCTGTATTCTTGCAAAGTTAGCTATTTTTACACTCGAATAGTCAAAGCAAAAATTGGCATATCATACAGCTCTAGTCAGAAGTCAAGTTTCCATCTGTGAAATTAAATACTGTGAAGCAATTGAGAACATGCAGTAGAAAAAAAAAATCCACTACTTTCCCCATGTCTAGTTGATAATGATTTCCTTATATAAAATGTATTGAGTTGCCATTTACAAAATGAACTATTTTAAGGGAGAGATCTGGGCTCCTCTGACAAGTTGCTGAAGATATCAAATTCTTCAGAGAAGCTTTCCACGCATCTCCTCAAGACATAGAATAAGACGAAGATGAGATATGAAAAAAAAAGATAACATTCTGAGCAAAAGACATTTTTCAAGGTATTTGATAAATACATCAAACATTTGATAAAGTTTGGAGCCACGGAGGATTAAAAATGACAGTAAGTCCACCTAAGATAAATTCCAGAGTGTGTTTCTTCAGACATTTAAGAGGAATTTTTTTAATACTGGAAACAAATATTAAGCTGATAAAAAAGATTTTAGAAAGTGTTCAGGTAAAGTTCTTAATAAGGATCATGGAATTTCTCTGTTAGAAGACTTGAGAGGAGCTAAATGGCGGGCACAGGGAGCCAAGTTCATGAATTCCAAGGTTAGGAGGGCAAATTTACATTTTCCTAACACAGGCTGGCTGTTTCAGGATCTTATCCTGTAGCCCTCCCACTACCAAAACCCTGCCACATAAACCTAATACAGCATGAAATTCTCCCATCGTGTCTTAGAGTGGATGGAACAAGCACTGTGGGTTAGTAAAAAGACATCCTGTTTTAGGGGGAGGGGAAGAAGACACAGAGAGAACATTCCAGGTAGGAAACTGCCCACTATCAGTATCTAGCTTATGCTCCACAAAAATGTTTGGATACATCATAGAAACAGATCCACTGCCAAAAGATGTGGCAAATTACTAGCTTGAGATTCCCATTAGGAAAACTATCATTTGTTCAGATCTTGGGCTGCATTTGCAGTCTGCAGCTTGGCACAAACTTTGCTGTGTCTCTACTAAATAAATTCAGTGCAGCATCTTCTGCTTATCTCACCATGAAAAGTGTATCACTGAAGCATCTCCTCCTACTCACCCTACTCATTTGACTGAAAAGACTTGACTCCAGACTTTCTAGCACAACGATCTTGTTAGTGCTTGTAATGAAGATGATGTGAGTCATCACCACTGACACTTCATTTTAAATTCATATTTAAAGTTAACAAGTCAGTATAGCCTGAATTACACAGAAAATTCATAAGCAAGTCCCTGCCCCTTCAGCATTGCCTGACTGCTGACCAAACAGCCAGTTCTTAAACAAAAAGTATCTGTCCTTTGGCAGACATCAGCTCTTTGTTAACCTCATAGACAAAGGGGACAATGCTGAGGCACAATGAATATAATCTGGAGACCACTAGCATATTTCACATTCAACATCTTGAACAGTTAACATTTCATGATAATGATCACTGATAGGTGACACGTTCAATTTAACTGGTATATTACAAAAACATCCTGAAAAACTAAGTTTAGACAAGAAATCGTGAACAGGTCACTGGGGGAACTGACAGGCGCATAAGTAAATAAATTAGCTTGACTGAGCCAGGATATTACTAATGAATCAAAATATGATAAGAGATGTGCATAGTTTCATGTGATATGTTTACAGGAGGGTGACATGCAGAAACAGGCCCTGATGGAAGTTCCAGCTTTGAGCTCAGAGAACTAAGATATTAAATTACTTTTACATCCTCAGTGATGTCAAAATTAAAATTACACTACTTCACCCCCTGTCAACACTGGCATGTCTGCATTAAGTACCTTGGAATGGATTTTTACTGTTCTTTCATCATGGTAAGTGAGAAGTAACCCCATTGGCAGGCATCCTTGTTGTAAAAGACACAGTTAGAAGCTGTTGTGCATGGACTGTCACAAGTGAATTTATAGTCTGACAACATATAAACAAAAAAAAACTAGGGCAATACTTGCTTAACAGAGGAACAATCTACTGCTATTAGAGAAAGAAAGTAATAATAACTTTGAGGGCTCTTTTCTGCCCCCTTGCATATTTTGAACCGCATATTGTCCTGTTGATGGAGAAATCATCAACTAGATTTCAACCCCCCGATTAAGCAAAACAAACAAACAGAAGTAATTTTTTTTTTAAGTCCCTTTTTAAACTACAGAAAAAATAAGCACAGTTAGGGCAGAAAAAATAAGGGCAGTTTTTGGTTTTTACTACCATGTAAATTGACTATTGCACCTCCAAGTAAATTTAGGGCAAATATGTGATTCTGGGGCTCCTAGATATTCCTATGCACAAAAGAGCTCCTTCAAGCACAAGCTTTAGCAACCAAGCAATGACTATTACAATGAGATAGTTCAAAATGCCAGTAATTATAACACTTCTTACTGTAATTATAAACTAAATATATCTTGGTGTCTATGATAAAAATATGGAGCTTTACATAGTCCATTTTAGAGAAAGACAGGAAGACAAAATAAATAGTGCAAAATGGCTCTTTCTCACTGTGCAAGTGCTTTGTTCTCATAAGGCCGCTAAAATAGGTTCTGCGTAACAAACCTTCCATTACATATTTCATACAGACTTTTGGCAGGTTTAATTAATGCTGCAAAAGATTAATAACAAAAAATAAAAATTCTGTCAGGTTGAAATATCATTGTCAGACACTTATTTCAGCTGCTGAAACATGGTTTTGTATGTAAAAATGAGTGTTCACATCCATAAGGAGTCATTTATATGAAGGTGCAATTTTTGAATTATTTCACGTAAGGTGAAAATAAATTTATCTAGGTATGTTGCCAAAATTGTAATTTTGTCACTATGCACATCCAGCTACAGCTGTGTTCAACCTGCTCTTGTAACATTATAAATTCAACCTTATAAATTTGTGCTCAACTTTTCATAATACCTGTATTTTTTACAACAAAATGACACTACAGTACTTACAAGTGACTGACCCATCTAATAAACAGGAACACTGCAAAGAAGTGCCTAAAGCACTTTTGTAGTCACGATGGTTTAGAAGCATGAATTACACAGGTACTGTGTTACTTCCCCCTACAATCCTTGTAGTAAACTAAATTATTCAGCCAGAGCTAACAGCCCAAATCTGGATGCACAGGCCCACTTTTGGGTTTCAAACAGATGCTAAAATCATAGTATTTCAATTTAGGTTGAGAACAGTAAATCAAACTGCATATGTTAAGTGTTAATAGGGTCTTATGTTAACTGTAAGAGGTTAAAAACATTAATTACACAGTTTTAAAGACATTTTAAAGTTGCATTTCTGGAGCATGGCTGACAGGAAGATAACACTCATCAGGGAGACCTTTGGACATAAAGACATTACAGGACAAAACATAAATTTCCAATTATTTTATCGTCTTGTTTATAACATAACATGATACACTGAAATCTACTCTGTGGATAATATTTTAACACCTTCCACACCTTGTCTTGAATGTTATCGCGGATGATCCTGAAAAACAAAATTAATAAATGTTCTAGGCATTAGAAGTCTGGCACTTGGGAAAGAATTTTATTTGTTTCATGTAATAATTTCCTCATGCCCTAATCCGAAATAATATATATATATATATGTATTCAGTACTAAAGCTGTAGTTGGACAAGCTCTTTTTGCCAACACTAACTGATGTTGCTGCCAAGAAAAGCATTAATGCTATTGCCTCCATTTCCACCTTTTTAATGCTACAGCTGTTTCACACCTTTCTGTGGGCCAGTGTAAGTCTTCGTGCCCTCTACACAGTGAACTGGATCTGTGAAATCATTCACTCGAAAGAACTGCTGTGGGGGGGAAAGTGTCCTTTGAATTATGTCTTGCAAAAATTACTTTCAGTGTATATTTACACTTGAAAGTCACTCAGTTTCACGCCTTAAGGAAGGCTCACACATTTGGAAGCTTGACTGGTTTTAACAGCTGTAATGGAAGAATAAAAGATGCTACTTCTCCTAACAACCTTCTCCCAAGAGCATCCTCAGACTATCAGTGTTTACAAAAACACTGTAACTGTTTCCAAAAGGACAATTCTTCTCACTACTCCACTTTCCAACAACTTATGTGGGCTCTTTCGAATCAAGGTAAATATCTTCTACAAGTGATAATTCTTTTAAACTAATATTATTTGTATTGTTTCACTTCAAGGTTTCCAGCTTTTCATGGTGCTAAATACAGATGCTTCACACACTAACCGTTCTTTTTGCAGTTCAAGACCTCATGTTATTTGTAATACTCTAATCTGTTTATTTTACATTTGTAACATAATACTTACTTTTTGGGAAAAAAACCCCCAACTATCACATAGATGACAAGCTAAATTACTCTTATGAAAGACCTTCTTCTATAATTGTGAAATTAGACTAAGACTGACAAATTATCAAAGATATTTCTATTAACCCACAGTTTTGCTAAAAAACACGTAATTAATATCCATTATATAATGCCACTTATATCTTCTAGTCAGCCTTTCCCTTTCATTAATTAGCATTTAAAAACTGCTTCATCCTGTGTTTATTACCTGACCTTATGACTGGAAGGAGAGTGACTCCTAATATGAAGCGCAACACAAAATAATTTATTGTGCTAACAAAAACACAGGACAATTTCCGCAGAAAAAATATAATTTTGTGTCATTTACAATGGCTGTTTTGCCTCCTGAGACCTCCTGAGTTTATGCTGTTAAAAAGTTTTCATGAGGTACATGCATCTGAACCTAATCATATATAACTCCAGTCCTTAAAAACAGCTGTTTCCTTCACTCATAAAAGGGGATTTAAAAAGTCAGTTTTCTTTGATTGGTTTTATCACTGTATTTCAGTGACTGGCAGCTTCAAAGTGCACAGCACCGTATGGCCCTATTTATTTTGTAAAATGTACACTAAGCTTTCTATGCTTTTATCTTCCATCAAGATCACACAAGACAGATATTGTGCATTATTTTCTTTAGTTACCTAGGGTTTTTTTCTTACTTGTGTTTCTGCTTTCTAGTTCAAGAACACAAATGTTCTTTGTGGGGGAAAGTGAGCAAGAAAGCAGCACCTGAAAGAATTCATCACCAAGTCATATTCACAAGCAGTAAAATGTAATACATTGTTGAAGATGAAGAATCTGGCAATCTAAGCAATTATAGTAACAGCGGGTTTTTACAGGAACTAAGGACTGTAGATATAAAAAGATGTATGTTAAAAAGATTCATAGATTTAAAAGATACCACTGTAATCACCCATTCTGACCCTACCCATGACATAGGGCAGGGAATTTCACCCAGTGACTGTGAGTCCCACGATTTGTGAGTTACACACTCTTTTTACAAAGGCAGCCAGTACAGCATTTACCATCTCCTGTAATAATCTGCCCTGCTACCTGATTATCCTCATTATAACTATTGTATCTCATATTTCTAACATTTTGGAAGATATTATCTTTCATTTCTCTGACAAAAACCAATCGATGCCAGCTGAATCTGTTACTCTAAACTCTTCCTGCATAGCTTTCTCGCACACCTGGACTAGCATTCTTTGTATCAGTTTATGCTTTGAAGGAGAACAGATATGAGTGTTCACACAAATTTCTTCAGCTCTAGAGCAACTCCTTCTGAAGAAGAAGACTGAAATCTATACAAGATTTTTTTAGTAGATGCCACAACAATGCCAGAACAAGCAGATATCTGAATAAAGTGCTGATTTTGCTTCCATAAGGAGAGGCCAGCATTGCAAACCTCACAAGTTCACCTAGTGCAAATTCATTCATATTACAGTTTTGCAATTTATAAATGAAATCATTCCCGGAAATTAAACCTATCTTTTTACTTAGTTCCACTTTATGTGAATAATTTCATTTGATACTTTAAATATTTTAAAAACTCCTCTTTAATCTTGCTTTTGTGTCTTCTGCTTTAATAGACTGCCTCCCAATGTAATCTGGAATAATTATTCCTTACCGTTCGCAGTGACTCTTTTCCAAAACAGACTTTCTAAATAAAATCCAATTAAGCCACACTTCTTGAAGTTCTTTCAGTCTGCTCTTATAAATGTCTTATGTTGGTGAGCATGAAGATCCTGGTTTTCTATCCTCCCTTAGCACAAAAATATGCAGAAAAGCTATGAAAAAATTTGTTTCCTTGCAACACTGAGGTGGCAGCATCCCTTTCATTTACTGAAGCGACAAAATTCATTTCCTAAAATAAAGAAAAAAACCAGATTTTGTTGTTGTTTTTTTTTTATATACTGGGTGTAAAACATACAGATGGAGACCATCAATTTTGGAAATAACTTTGTGGGTGTTTATTATTCCTTTGACAAACATGAAAGGTGCTGAGGGTGGAGGGGTTTTTTTACCTTCATATTGTCAAAGTTTCTTTGAAGTGTAATTTAAGTAATCTGCAATATATTCATTAAAGTTAGTGAAACTACATAAATCATCAGCATCTATCAATCATGGAGAGAGACTTCTTTAAAAGACCATGGAGTGACAGGATGAGGGGGAATAATTCAGACCAAAAGAGAGTAGTATTAGATAGGGTAGTAGGAAGAAATTCTTGGCTATGAGGGTGGTGAGGCCCTGGCACAGGTTGCCCAGAGAAGCTGTGGCCCTCCAAAGACAGGTTGGAGCAACCTGGGTTAGTGAAAGGTGTCTCTGCCCATGGGCTAGAACAAGATGATCTTTAAGGTTCATTCCAACTCAAACCATTCTGTGATTCTATTTTTCGCCCATTTATCGAGATCTGGTAGTTCTACATTAGAGGCTGTCCCCTGTCCCTCGCATAAAGTTGGATCAGAGCCACACGCTCAGGGTTCAGCCCCCTGCCGCCATTTCCCCGCCTCCCCTCAGTCACCACAAAATGGCGGCGGGTGAGGGCGGGGACTCTCCCGCCGCCGTGCACGCGCGTGGCTCGACCAACCGCGAGCGGTGACCCGGCCCCACGTGACAACCTCGGAACTACAACTCCCGTCATGCCCCGGCACTTCCCCCTTCCTTTTCCGGCTCCCCCTCAGTCCCACCGCGCTCGGGAAGGTCGGGCAGGGCGGACGAGTCACCGCCGAGTCCCGTCTGTATCATGTTGTCCGCCGGCGTCCGCCGCTTCGCAACCTCCGCCATCCGCCGCAGCCACTATGAGGAGGGACCTGGGAAGGTGGGCAGGAGCGTTTCGGTCCGCTCAGGGTCGTGGGGGATGGGGGGTATCGGGGATGTCTGTGATGGCCGCCCTGTGATCACCTGCTTTGTGTGGCTTTGGGGTGGCGCCAAAGCCACAGCAGACTAAAGCCTGTGGTGGTGGCCCCCAGCGCCCTTCCCTGCGGTGGTACAGATGATGAGCATTGCGGTATGAGCAGCAACAATGATACTGTAAACGCTTTCTGATGTACCTTGTACTGGGTGGGTTGTCTCAAAGCCCCGCGTCTAAAAACTTAATTTTAAGCGTATCTAATAGAAGTGAGGAAAAACTTCACGGGGCAAATAATTAAATACCAGGACACTGGGGAGGCTGTGGATGTGTGTCCTCAGGAAGAGGGTGAGACCTGCAGCAAAATGGCTCCGCTTTGGGCTGCAGATAGAGGCGGCAAAGTGACCTCCAGAGATCACATCCAGGGAGTGTTAAGGTTTGCAATTCTAACCCCCTACCACGGGCAGGGACGCCTTCTGCTAGCCTAGGTTGCTCCAAACCCCGTCCAACCTGGCCTTGGACACTTCCAGGGATGGGACAAACTGTGCCAGGGCCTCAACACCCTTACAGGAAGAATTTCTTCCATAGATCCAGCCTTAATTCCCTCGCTTTCAGTTTGAAACTGTTCCCCCTCGACCTGTCACCACAGTTGTTGAAGTCTCTCTCCAGCTTCCCTGTAGGTGCCCTTCAGATAGTAGCTGATTATTCATCATCACAAACACCGTGCTTCTTTCCTTGAAAGGAAGGTAAACTACTTTGAAATGACATGTTTATTTTACCAGCTTGTCTCTACCTGTTAGTGCTCTGAGTTTCTCACCGTTTTCAGGTCAATGAGAGAGCAATTAAACTGCACGGACTGCAAAACTAAAGCTCCCTTTTCTCCTCCAGAACCTGCCTTTCTCTGTGGAGAACAAGTGGCAGCTGCTGGCACTCATGTGTGGGTTCTTTGGAAGTGGATTTGCTGCCCCTTTCCTCATAGTCAGACACCAGCTCCTGAAGAAATGAAGGGCACGGACTGTAACTGCACTAACTGGGTAACTGATTTTATTGCTTTTCACAGCACAGTGGAATTTGAAGAGCCTGGCCTCATCAAAAAACATTGTAATTTTCAGCCTTTTGCAGTCCACGTGCTCACAGTTGTGGTCTGCAGTTGCATCATAATGGCTCAAATAATGGACAGGTTTTAGTTTGTGTCACAGAGCTGCTGCACTCAGTGGTTTGTGAACTTTGCCTCCCCAGAGGCCACATCTCTGACTGTAACTAGAGCCATGTCTGCTTTCACCTTTGAGGAAGCACAAAGGTACACCTGACATGACCTGTAGGAGTAACTGGCAGGGGTGATGTGACAAAATAGGATAAGAAACTGTGATGCTGTAAATGCTTTCTGATGTGCCAGATAAAGAGCAGTAGAAAACAAGATTTCTTAAGCTTCTTTAGCCATATCCAAACAATTATACCAGCTACATCATTCCTGACTAGTTCTGGGCTAAAGTCCACTTGAAAAAAGGTCATTAACAGAAATTAATTGATGCTTGCTGATGGTCCTAGCAAAGCAAGCCTCAGACATGACCCAGACTGTGTAAACATGTCACTCACAGTTAAAAGGCTACTTCAGTTTTTCCTGATACCATTCCACCTTGGAAATATCTGGTCTTGTCAATTCTGTAATCTGAAAAACATGTTTTTTCAGAAACTGGAATGACCCAGGTAGTTCTTGGAAGGAAATAACAATCCTCACTGGCGTCTCATAGTTGGAATAAATTGAAATTATCTGTGTAATTCCTTTGCCAGTTTGATGTTTTTGAGTCCCTGGACTCAGGAGGAAACAAAAATCAGCAACCTTTTATTGAACTTCAGCATTTAGAACTGTATGGCTTCATGTAAGTCAAGGCCTCTGCAATACCAAGTGGTGGATGAAGCCAAGCCCATCAAAAATTCTAAATGAAGTATGTGCTTATAGCTGTTCTGTATTCAAAGAATAACTTATAATTTTATTTGTAATAGTAATGTAGAGTTCCTAAATTTGGTTCATTTCTTTTCCTTGCAGAGTTGGAAGTCTTCTACCCATCACCTTTCAGTGGGAAAATGATAGCTGCAGTACAAGCTGGATGGGTCTAAATAAAATCTTAAATCTGAAAACCTTGTGCTCCGTATTTTATGCAACTGCTAAAGTGCTTTTGACAGCTGGTGTATTCTGAGAACCCCTTCAAATTGCAGTGTATTGCCATTAAACACTAATTTTTGTTGTGTACAGAAACAGAGGGTAAGAAAAATTCACATTTCAGAAATGCAGCTGGGCAAATACGTGGTTTGCTATTAATATTTTCTTTACAAAGAACTTTCAGTACAATTTTGTAAGCTTTTTAATCTAATGCGCTCAGTTAATTCAGGATTTCTCAAGTACAGATTAAACAATATTACTGGTTTTGATCTGTGCAGCTCTGCAGTTGATAGTTGGTATTTTTTTTAATGTAACACCTGCCCACCAGAAGTTTCAAAATGAGGAGCCACATTCTCCATTCACAGCAAACTGTGCTGCCAAAGCAGTAATTAGTCCCTTTAGAACCAGACTGTTTCCCTATGTGAGTTGCTCAGGCAGTTTTCAGTAATTTTCAAGCCCCATCAATTATCAAGTCTGGAAGTTCTCTGTCTGACTTTAGTAATTGGTTCCCTTAGGATTTCAGAACTTTCCCTTTGCAACAGAAACACATTAAGAGGTCTGTTGTGGTTTTTTTTTCTGTTAATACAAACTGGGACAGTCTGCATTCTACCCAAAGGCATTTTTTACTACTGGATTGTCTATAATGTCATTGCTGTTCAACAAAGCAAAATCTAAAATTCATTGTTTTGGTTGCTTGAGTGGAAAATGCTGGTTGTCATTGAGAGAGATGTGGCTCCTGTCATTCATATCAGATGTTGAACAGTGTTTAATTTCACAGAAGCACAACTCCAGATTGTATTTGTCTCTCTGGCTTTATGAAATCACTGCTTGTAGCCAGACTTGATTTTGGGAGCATGTGTCAGTCTAGAGCCTCTTCCTCTTCAACCATATTAATTATTTATCTATCTATTCATTTGACTGTTCTTCAAATTCATGTTGGTCTTTAACCCATTCTATGGTTTATTTTAAGTCCCCCTACTCTTTTATTTGTTTGTTGGCTGCTAAACAGATGAGCCAGAAAACTCTGGTAGATTTTTTTACTCACCTCACTTTCTCGTTTAGGAAGGACTTCTCTAAACACATTCCCACCACAGATACTAACATGGAAGTACCCAGCCCTGAGTGATTGTAGAGACAGAAGTATCACTATAAGTATGCAGAATGAACTGATAATGATAATAAGTGGAATAGGTAGATTCATTAAAACCCAGCAACTGTAGAATTAAGTTGTGCAAAACAAGTGTATTCCATCACACTCAGCTGTATAATAGTCTGAGTACCCAACGAAATATTTATTTTTAAAATAGCCTTTTGGATTCCCTTCAAGGCACCTTGACTTGGTAGGAGATAAATCAATTGAAAAAACAAGAGGTAGAAAAATAAAACCCTTGCAGGTTTGATGTTACAGCCAAAAAGCAATATGCAAGTGGTGCTTCTCTGTCATTAAAACTGTGTGAAGGAAACAAAGCAGCGGTTAAAGGACCTCTGGGACATAACACATCTGTGTGAATTATTGTATTTTTTACTTGCTAGATGCCACTTTTAAGGAAAGTATTAATGGTCCCAGAGTTTTTCCCAGTTTTCCTGATATAATTTTCCCTTTCGTGAATTCTGTTTTGACACAAACTCAAACTTGTTTCACTTTTCTTCCAGAGAGCTTCACACTTTACCATTTTATTTCTGTAAGGTATAGTTCTCAAGCAGTTACTCAGTCAAATCTGAGCAGATGTGAATGAGGTGTCCCTATGTTTTAATATTTTGAATGGTTTTAGTTTGGGGATCATTCTGTTGTATGCTGGGACAGCTCTGGAAGGACTTGTGCAGTTACGTGGAATGGGGTAAATATTTTGATGTGATGAAAAATAATATATTATTTTCGAATCAACTGCTCATGGAATTTCTGCTCAGCAATTAATTTTACAGTGTATCCTATTCAGATCCCATTTTCAGAAAGCAATGGGAATTTGACTCCCCCCCACCCAGTGAACAGAAATTTTAGGTCTTGTTCAGTTGTGTCTTGAAGCATCTGGTATTAACCTGCACTGGAGACTGGATACTGGATTTCATGAACCACACTCCAGTGTGGTTTAAAAGTGGTGAACCACTCCAATAAGAGTATGAGTTACTTATGAAAATTGTTTTAAAATCTTGTTGCTGCTAATTAAACAGTGGGGTGAAAATTAAAAATATTTTCCAGTGTAAGTTCCCAGCTACTCCTTTCATGTTTCTTGCAAGCCTGAGATTGTTTTATTTCTGTTTGAGTTTGACATAGGAACATGAAACAAAATTAGAGGTTTATAAGCAAATTGGGCTGGAGGAAGAAAATATGAAACTATAGATTTTGGTTGTCATGACAATCGAATTAGCAGCCATTCTTATTGAACATGAGCTTTAGATGAGAGTTTGGACAGAATTGCACAGGTTAACACATTCAAGCTGTTTTTATTATTTAAAGGTAAGGCTCATGTACACATTGCACTTCATTGACTTGGTGTAGTAACATCAATGGGTGTTTCTCAAAAAATTTAATAGAATTATTAAGGCAAAGGGAAGAGAAATATTTGCTGCCTCCATGAAATAGTAATTGATTGTTCTCAACTTCATGATCAAAAAAATGAAGTTACAAAGTTATATATAGACTCTGGCTGTCCAGTGCTATAAAAATATTCCTACCTGTTCTCACCTCAGTGGAGTCCATTAAACAGCCATAAGAAGTTATTTTTAATTATCGTTTTAATGTGTGAAAATATGTGTAGTGGGGGCAAAACAGATTAAGTCTCTGGATTGCTTAACTGGAAATTGGAATGTGCATCAGAGGAACCCAATAACATATTAGTTTATTGTTACTGGTATTATAATTACATCTTCAATTATCACAAAAAGACGGGTTGAAAAATAGGAAGAATGGTGTAAGTTTGGGTTATGTGATACTGGAAAAACAGACTTTGGAGTAGCACTGGCTGGTTTATGGCAGATCCAGGTGAAAGGACAGCAACAGTGAGACCCCCTGAACAGATGGGGACTGGTGCAATTAACCACAGTTTCAATTAAGTAAAGCATAAAGGTAGAATTTCCCCTCCTCTGACCAGCTCCCCAGCGAGCTTCTGTTTGCTCTGATTGCAGTGAGAAGATAAATGTTAGTCGTTTTCTAGCATGATAGGTCAATAAGTTTGACTTGCATTTAAATGAGTTTAAAATAATAGTATTTGCTGGAATTAATGTGATCCACTACTCCATTTTCCTTTTCTGGTATTCCATGAATAATATTAAGTTCTTTTCCTGTGGTTGTGCCACCTTTTTCCATTAGCTATGTAGAGCATGCCGCTCTTTGAAAAATGACAGTGTATAAATAGTGTTGCTGAGAACCCAGCTAAGCCAGAGCCAGCAATAAAATGTACCCTTGAAAATGAACCTTGCTGGTGATGCCGTAAGGTCCATCTGTTTTTTTCTTGTTTTCCTAATTTTATAAGCTTTATAAGTAGTTAAGTAGTAAAAGTAGATTTTAGAAGCAGCAGCCCTTATTCCTCTACCCTTTAGCACAGTAGTTTACACATTCCCCTACCCCATCACCCCATTCCATGCTCACATATCAATATCCCCTGAATTCCAGTAGAAAATGTTTAGTCTCTCTTTTAAGAGTAGGCCCTTTTGTTTAGAGAAGACTTGTACCTTGGCCTAAACCACAACAGTACAGTCAAGAACTGGGTGAACATGTGCCCCCTGTACCCTGAAGATGATGAAGATGATGAAGAGGGGCTCTCAAAAAGCCCCTAACTCCAATTCCCAAGGGGCGTGACTAAGGGCAAAAGCTACGGGATGGACAAAACTTGGATTGGTCGGGCAGTATTATAAATTGTAACATCTGAGGCACAGAAGGTGCGCATCATGTAATCTCTATGCCTCAGAGGCACAAATTATAATCCTTTCCTTATCTCACCTCCAAAACTAATTTGCCTCAGAGTTTTTTTCTCCCTGCATTTTCTTTAGCCAACACTGGTGAAAAAAACGCTTGTAAAAATCATGTATATAACAATTATGACAGGTGGTGGAAGGACAGAGATGAGAGGAAAGAGTGTGGTCTGAGGTTTGGTTTCTTTTTCTAATTTTTTTTTGAAATTCAAAATTCTTGAGGGTTCTTTAGACTGAGTGTAAGGGAAAAAAAAAAAACAACAAACAGAAAAACACAACTCCATAATTCTGGACTATATGAGGTTTTGTAAAGATGAGGAGAAAAGGGGTGAGGGAAGGGAAAACCTGCTAGCCACCATCAGCATGGGTATTTAATGGTAATAAGTGGGATAGATAAGATCTGGGGCTTTGTAGTTAACCAAAGCTGTTGCCTGACACAGTGGCAGGATGGGCTATTGCGGAGGGGGGGATCAACATAAATATATGATCCATTAATATAAATGAGCAATTCTTTCTCCATGTGTTCCTGAGCCTTCCATGTAATTGGAAGTAAAAGCTGAGGAAGATGTAACCTCCCTAAAGAAGATCCATCTCTGTATAATTCCTCGTCTGGCAGGGTTTTCTCTGACAGCCCAAAGCAGCACTGCTTCTCCTTCACGTTTGTTTTTCCAGACATGATGCTGCCCTCTGAATCCAATACTGCAGAGACTTGTTTTCTGCCAAACAGCAGGGTTTAAGTTAACTATTATCTCAACCTGCTGTCCGGAGCTGTAACTGCCTTTTTATATCTTAGTCAGAAGTATTTTGGTGCTGGCTTTACAAAGCTGCGTGTGGAGGGGATGGGGGTTTTTTTGGAGGGGTGGGGGGAAGGCTTGCTACCCCTAAATAAGGTCTTTTTGATCATATTCTGAAGTGGCAGCACAAAGGGAGAGGTATTCTGCAAAAAAAACATAATAGGTACTGCATAATTTACCTTGTTAGGCCCAGTTGAAGTGCCTCTGCCCAGTAAATAACGTAAACAGAGGGTGTGGGCACTGACAGCCTGTCTGCAGGACAATTAACTTGCTGGAGGTGTGACTTCAAAGTCACTGAAATTTTATTTAATTCTGGGTTTCATGCTGCTTTGAAGTTACAGCAACGCTGTAGCGGTTCAATTGGAGTTTACCTCTGAAATCAAGTTCTGTAAAACAATTTTGCCAGCTACTCTAATCCTAAGTAGGTCAGCAGAAGCTTAGCTAGTAGTGCCTTGGATCGGTTGCTTTTCAAGAAGTTAATTCAAGTTGATTTTTCTGAGGTTTGCTGGGTAGGCAACCCAAAGAATGGGAAGTGAAAAGCCCAAAAAGCCAAGCAGAACATCAGTACAAAGCAAAAGGATAGGGCTCAGACATTCTTGTTTTTAGGGAGTGTTGGGTACCACGGACTGGTTCACTTTTCATTTCATTACATTATAAATTGATAGTCAACCCAATTTCCTCAAGACTCAATTTTTAGCACTTGCTCTAGTGGGTGTTTAAATACAGCTGTATGCAATTTTTATTTTTATTTATTAGAACACAAACTCAGGTCCCTTGTTTTCTAGTAAAATGCCCCAAACATCCTTCCTATGGAAGAAACAATCCTTGAAAAGTGGAATAGCTTGGTGGATGACACTGAGAGCACACCCCATCAATGTTCCTGAAACCGTGAATTAAAGCACACCCTTGGGAAGCCACCACAGATCACCTGAAACTGAATCTGGGTCTCAGTATTCTACGCAAAAACTCTCCTGTGTGCAAAGTGACCGCATACTACTTCTTTCTCCAACTAAATTTAGGTACCACTCCAGCAGCCACTAAATCAGGTTGTAGAGGAGAAAAAATAACCGCAGGTCCTGCTTCTGAAAACAGCAGTATTGCCAGATAAATACTCTAAAAAGTTTTTCTAAAATTATAGGAAAGGAAAACGACAATGTGTTGGCAGGGACTGAAAACAGTCATTATTTCTCAAGCCCCCCTAGCAATTGTCAGATGAGGTTGCTAAATGAAACCTTGGGCCTCCCTTAGAAATCAATAATCTTTGAAAAATTAGTGACCAAGCAGAAATGGAAGACAATCCAAGGTAAGTCTATGGACAAAATAGGAAAATAATAAGTTTGAACTACCTTGCTGAAGATGAAATAGTGGAAGGTGCTGCTGGGTGAGAGGTACTAAGTGAAGGTTAAAATGTCTCACGTCTGCAACAAATCACAGTTAAGAAAAACTGCCCACCTAAGGGAGTTTGTCCACCTGCCAGGTGAAAAAACAAGAGAAATACTGGGACCTAAATTCTCCTGGACATTTCTCCTCACCACCTCAGTGATTTGAACTGTGCAGCTGCAAACTACGCCCAGGCACTGCCTGGGGATCAGAGAGCAACCTCGTGGTTTTAGCACCAAAACACATACCAAGAAAGGAAGCTTGGGAGGTATTATTGTATTATTGCTTACCTTTAATCCCATTTTGTATTATTCCACTAACCATTCTGGAAGCTATGTATTTGACAACCCCATTGAGCTGCTAATACTTTAACATTTTCCAGTCTTTTTGAAAAATGCAAAAGTAACTTAGAAGGCAATGCACCATCTGGCCTCATAATGTCTATTACTCTTGCAGGATATCAAAAATTCACGGTTCCTTCCCTCTCCTTCATATTCTGTCACATTCAGTTTCTTTTTGTCTTTATGAAAAGGTTGTAAATTTAGAAAGCACTCAAAACCTCAAAAAAGAGCCAAAGCTCTGTGGTACCGTAATATTTTTAAACAAATGTGGTTTTAAACTAGGAAGGATAACAGTGCTAATGTGACATAAAGCAGATATTTAGAACTGAAGTAGTTAAGTGACCTGAAAGGTTTGGGGTTTCCTTATTAATTTCAGGTCTTTCTATCTTTCAGGTAGAAGATCTTTGCATTACTTAGAATACAGACATATTTTTAAGAAAAAATGGACAAGTCCTAGCAAAAGGTGCTGTGGATTTTCTTTTGCCAGGGAAGCTATAAAATAGCAATTGGATATACTCAAAGTCCATCCAATTAGGAAATTCTTTTGAATATCAAATAGACTGCAGAACTTCTGCAGGTGTGGTAAAAAAGCCCAAACTTGTCTGAAAAAATCATGCCACCTTTTTATCTCACCTTTGTTTATCCTTATCTGATTCATCTTTTCCTAGTTACTAATTTTCTTCCTTTTTTTATGTTTGTGTATGAAGGTAACAAGAATTTACAGAATTATGTAAATGCTTGGAGTTGCTTTCCGTTCCACTAGAAAATAATACTTGTTTCTTTGGAATGGATATTCAGAATGAAAAAATTAAACCCATTTCTAAAATGTTGTCATTATATTTCTCTGTATTCCTTAGCTGTAAAAGCTAATTCCTAAAATTTCAGTCTTTGCACAGAATTATTATTTACATAGTGCTGCAATATCCGAATAAATATTGCCTAATACTTCATTTGTTTTCTCAGTTCAAGTGGTTTCATACAGATGTCCAAAGGACTGCAATCATTCTCATACCTCATTTTCTCAACAGGCAGTGTTTTCACACTTCTGTGTTGCTGTAATAAGTATTACAAGTGGAAAAAAATTGAAATGTGTGCTCAAACATGTGCCAAAAAATTAGATATCCAGGACTGCTCCCAAGGAAAAAGGAAAGAATTCCCAGTCAGCCATCCATCAGCTACTCCCCGTCCATTCAAAGAGCATACGAGGGAGTAGGATACTCCTTCATTTAGTGAGTCTCATAAAGTTCAGGAGTACCTAAATTAGGTGCCTGTTCATGTAGTTTTGAACAAATGCTTGATTTCTCTGTAATGTGTGGAAATAACTTGTTAAATGTCCCAGGCTTCCATGAGATACTGGTAGTGCCTAAAACATCACCCATCAGGAAGGAATGACCTTTCCATGAAGAAAACAGTCGTTGCTTATGTCTTTTTAAATGCTGATAAATCTATGTGAGACCAACAACCACAGCAAGATTTATTGTGCAGTACCCTCCAGTACACAGGCACCATCAGGTAACTTTGCATTCTCTGATGAATAAACAATTGAAGTCATAATTGTTTGTGCATTCCTGAAAATGTCAACAAAATCAAACATCTGTCATGCCAGAAAAGGAAACATGGCTCGTTTAATACACTTAGCACTCTACTCAGCCTTGAAAAGGTCCCTCTGATTTTAACAAGCAGTCTATAATTTATTGGCCTCTGGTAAATGACCATGTAGTGACAATAAAGCTGTGACCATATTTAGTTACCCTTCAAAAGACATATTTGATTAAGATAACACATCATATTTAGCACAATCTGTTTAATGTTGCTTTTGGATATACTCTCACCCTTCCAATTATGACCAACTCCAAGATAAAATCAATTTCACCAAAGTAACCCTCATAAACCCCAGTCCCATCCCCCCAAAACAAGGAGAGCAAGCCAGGACAATTGCCTTGAAAGCCATCAGTTTAAGCAACAAACAACATACAAAGGCAGCATTTACTCCTCTGTCATCTTCAGTGGCAATAAACAAAAATCCATATACGGGTCTTAATTGTGGATTGAAACCTTCAGCAACACGAAGGTATTGCTCGTCTGCCAAGATCACAGGGCTGATTCTGCGTTGGCTTCCTGCATCAGGCTTCCTGATCCAGTCCTGAATCCTGTCAAATAACTCATGGCAAGTGCTGCTTGTTGTCCCTGCTGACCTACACCAAGGGGCTGTCAGACAGCCCAGAAATGTCTCATTTTGCACAGAGCCATTTAGCTGAAAACTGATCTTTTGAAATTGTTGTCCATATCCTTCGTTATTCTCTCATTGGCCTGTACCCAAAATAATCACTAATGTCAATGAGAGGGAGATATTTAGGAGTGAATACGGACACAGTGTGGCAGAGAGGGTTGTGCCTCCTTCTCCAGATGGTGCTGAAACATGGGTAAACCCCCTTGGGGGTCCAGTCAATTTTTTGCTTGATAGCTATTGTAACCTAATATAAGAATGGGCTCATTTGGCCCTAAAAACCCTGACAAAGTGTTAATTCTTGGTACTGATCACCTGGTTCTGTTCCTCCTTAAAATAAGAAGCCTAACCCTGAAAAGGTAGTATTATGTGGGAAATCAGAATAAACAATGTATTTCCCAGCCTGGTTGGCAGGTCAGAGTTAGCACAGATGGCGAAAGTGTTGATCACATCACTGGACAGCTGGTGGGAGCTGGCCCAACTCTCTTTTCTCTACTCTTCTTGAATCCTGAGCCAGTTCTGTGAGCTGGCTCCCAAAATTAATTTATAATATTTGGGTGTAATTTGGGACAAGAAAACAATACTTTTAGAAGGTATATGCTTTGAGGAAAGGTGAATTTGTGGTGCTTTAGATGTCTAAATCATGGAAAACCTTATACAAAGGAGGAGAAAGGACATGGACTGTTCTTCCTTTCTATTGATTTCTAGTACACAAGAGAGACACGAGGCCAAGTGAAGATTATGCTACTGGGTTTTTTTCATCCCAAAAGGATTACAAAATGCTTTATGAAGTGTCAGTTTTTTTCATGCCTGCCAGTAATGGGAAATGGGTATTACAGCCCTCTGTGCAAAGGTTGATCACTGCTCCCCTGAGAAAGGACAAATGGTCCTATGCATCCAGTTCATTCCTAAAGGACTCCTGTGGGAAAATGAGCTTGAACTTTGGCTGATTGGATAACCAGGCTTTACACTGGATTGTTACTAGGCTCTCCCATTGCCTATTTTCCCTCTTTTAGAGCTTGAGTTGGGCTGACGTTTTCAACAGCATACACATGTAGGCATGGACATGGAAGCTGAACTCACTTTTGAGGCATAAAATGGCATCACTGAGGTAGTGGAACAGTGTCTGGGACCACTTGTTCTCATGATTAGTTTATATATCTGTGTCATGGTTTAATCCCAGTCAGAAACTCCCCCCCATGCAACCACTTGCCCACCAAGCCCTAGTGGGATCGGGGAGAGAATCTGAAGGGTAAGAGTGAGAAAACTCCTGGGTTGACATTAAGACAGTCAACCACCACTCCCTTTCCATCCTTTAATATAGTACAGAGACATCATTCCCTTAATCTGATGACCATTTTGGTAAAATGTCCTTTAAATATCCAGAAATGTCCACAAAATGACCATTGAGTTCATTTAGTCCATGAGTTCATTGAGTTCATTTAGCCCAAGTCATTGGGCTTCATCTGTGTTGATGGTCACTCAGGACGGGAGAGTTGTGTTGTGTGGAGTTAGTGGGTGCCAAATCCAGCTCAGCTCTGGTCACTGCTGCACTTGCACTGCTCCTTGTCAGGCTTGTCCTCTGTTGTTGGGGTGATTCCTGCTGTAGGAATTCCTGTGACCTGCCACTCAAATCATGGTTATGTGAATTTAAAAGCATATTCCTTACAGTCCTTTGGGATCAGCTACAGGTGACCCACGAGGAGAATGTAGGCAACAACTTATGTCTCATGGTAAATATACTCATTTGGGGGAAACAGTGTTATTTGAAGATGTGCAACTGCCTGCTAAGCAGGAATTCAATGGCATTTCTCATTCCTGTATGTCCCCCCAAGTTCCTTAAAATGATCATCTTACTTCATGAGGATCAGCACGGCCAACTCAGATATGGTGATGCACTTTCTGAGCCCTTTCTAATAACCAATGGTGTGAAACAAGGTTACATTCTTGCACCAACCCTATTCACAATCTTTTTCAGCATGATGCTCCAAAGGGCCACGGCAGATCTCAATGAAGAAGATGGTATCTACATTCGATATTGTACTGATGGAAGCCTATTCAACCTAAGGTGACTGAAGGCCCACACTAAGACCTTAAACCATCTTGTCTGGGAGCTCCTTTACACTGATGACGATGCCCTCATCACCCACACAGAAGTAGCTCTGCAGCGTTTAACATCCTGCTTTGCAGAGGCTGCTGAGCTTTTTGGGCCAGAAGTCAGTTTGAAGAAGACAGAAGTTTTCTATCAACCTGCACCTCAGGAAATCTTCCATCATCCACATATCACCATCGGCGAATCAGAGCTCAAATCAGTCCAGCAGTTTAATTACCTAGGCAACCTCATCTCCTCGGACAGTAAGATTGACAGAGAGATCGACAACAGGTTAGCAAAGGCATATAGTGCCTTTGGAAAGCTTCATAAAAGAGTTTGGTGAAACAAACACTTGAAGAAAAGTACAAAGATCAGTGTTTACAGAGCCATTGTGCTCTCTACTCTTCTATATGGATCCGAATCATGGGTCATTTACCACCAACACCTGTGACTCCCAGAACGCTTCCATCAACGCTGTCTCTGTACAATCCTAAACATCCACTGGTCAGATTATGTGACCAATACATCTGTTCTAGAACAAGCAGCAGTCACAAGTATTGAGGCCATGTTGCTGAGAACACAGCTGTGTTGGACAGGACACGTCTCCAGGATGAAGGACCACCACCTCCCTAAGATCTTGCTTTATGGTGAACTTGCCACTGGCTGCCGCAAGAGAGGAACCCTGAAGAGAAGATACAAGAACTCCCTGAAACAACACTTAAACCTTGGCCATATTGATCTTCATCACTGGTCTACTCTGGCCTCCAGCTGGGAGACAGGGCAACACACTATTCATAACGCTGCTGCTTCCTTTGAGAACACACGCAGGATCACTCTCGAGGAGAAAAGACAATGCAGAAAGAACCGTGTCTTGTTGATACTATCCAAGGAGTCTTTCTGCTGTGCCTTTTGCAATCGGACATGTCTATCTCACATTGGCCTCTTTAGCCATCAGTGCACTTTAGTAAATGTGGGTAGAGTCCTTCCCAAATCTTCATTCGCGAAGCCTAGCCATGATGATGATCGGATTAGGAGTACTCTAAACAATCTTTTTGCAGATGGCATAACTCCCTTGCAAGAACACATTGGTTTGAAGAAGTAAAGGGTGTGGAAGAGTTAGAAAAATATCAGACAAATTCAAAGAGGTCAGGTACATGGTCTAAATACAATGTGAACTTAGGACTATAAGAAAAAAAGGCATGGGGAGGCATCCTAGGCAAGGACCTACATATAATTCCATATTTAGTATCTCTGTATAATTCTATTATTTCCTATTTCTTATGTTCTTGTGTGTCTGCTGCTGGCTGACCTCAGAGACAGGACACTGCACTAAGAGAACCCTTGGTCTGACCTGGCAAGGTTGTTTCTATGCAAGCAGGCTGGAATATTGCCTTAAACAATTCATCCTTTCAGATGCACCTTTAAAAACTAGATCATGTTTCAGAGCTGCCAAGGGTATGGCTGATCTTGACCATGAAGATATATTTCTCTTTGGTTTGCATTTTTAATCATAATTAAGTCCATTTTTCTACTCTTGGCCATATTGCTATTTCATTTACTTAGGCTGTAATGATTAAATCTAATTTACTACTCTGTGAAATCTTAATCCTACTGAAGAGTAATGGGCCTAGTACACAGTTCAGTTAAGAAACATATTCACCACATAACCTCCCTTTAGTAATTCCATTTATTTCAATAAAACTAGCTGGCACATGAAAGAAAGACATTACAGTGGCCTTTAGTCTCCAGAAAATTGTAGAATTTTTAATGCAAACACTGAAGAGATGTTTTGATCTCTTCCTGAATATATTATTTTTAATGAAAAAAAAAATCCAAAACAAATTCAACTCATAAAATCTCTGCTCTAAAGAAAGCTGGCTGCATTTTATGCTTGATCTTATTTTAGAAGTACAGCATTATCCTCCTCAAATATACAAAATGTCAGCTTGAAAATACAGGGGAAAGGGCTTCCACAGTGAACCTGATATCTCTAAAAAACAATAAATGGAAAGCCTATTACTAATGAAGTATTCTGACTTTAATCATGTTTGTTCATTACTCCCATATATTAGGTGATATAAAAGGAGGAACAATTATCACCTTGTTCACTTTGATTTATTTGGCTCAGTGCCTCCTTACCTAGGTAGTGTAAAATAAACTGTGCTACATGGGTCATTTATGATGTGATTTAATAAGATGCTTTTTATTTCTAGCCTGCAGGGAAACACGTTAGTTTGCAAGCACCTGGGAAAAAACCAAAGCAAACAAAACCAAAAATCCAAATAAACAAACAAAAACCATAAAAACCCCAACAAACAAACAAACAAACAGAAGAAGAAAAAAAACACAAAAAAACAAACCAAAAAAACCAAAACAAAACAAAAACGAAACCCGAAACACCCAACAGTATTTCTTTCACTTATTTTCTATTTTCATTCAGTAGACTCCAGCCTACCAGGTAATTTAAAGCATGTTGTCACAGTGGCAATGTACTAAAACAAGACTTCAAAACCCACATAAGGAAATGGTGCCTGGCCATCAAAATAAGGAAGGTTGTAACTACAAGATTGACTAGTTCCTAAGTTCCTTTGGGTATTTCTGAGTAAATTAAATTTCTTCCTTGTCATTGTCTGAAAAAGGTTAATGTTTTTACTTAACAGCACATGCCGTCTGCAAACAAAATTATGTTTATGTAACAGGTACCTGAGAGAGACCTGGAGGCAAAAAAAATGAGCAAGGAAATTGGTTTTCTACAGATACACTGAATAACACAGGCAAGTTTACCACACTCAAACTTACAAAAAAACCCATTTCTATGACTTTTAGGTTTTTTTATGATTCACTTGTACACATTCAGTGGGAATATCTTTTAGCTCAACTCTGCAGATGGCACAAAGTTAAAGGATCTGGTATTTAAAAATCCTATGCAGGGATATTCCACATATTGTCCGTGGAAGAGCTGATGCTGATGACAAAGCGCTGCAGCAAAGATTTAAGAGCACATATGTTTCCACAACAAACCCCTGCGTTTTTGTCACTCAAAATTTTCAGACATTCTCATTTGAAACAACATTGTTTACTTCAAGATTTAGCTGGAAAGATATTCATGACTAAAAAGAGGGAAAAAAACCACAACAAACCACTGATTGCACTTTTTTTTTCTGTATCTAAAAATAACTAGCACTTTACCAGACAGCTTCACAAAGAAATCTTCCTCTGACTCCATTTGGGGGGGGGGGACGTTTCTTTGTCTCAACTCCAGCGGTTGAGACTTGTGTATCCACCATTGGATTGTAGTTCTTATTTGCTAGTCCACTCTCTCTTTCAAAGCTAAAAGCACAAGTACAAAATCTCTCACTATTGCTTGAAAAAATCCCAGCCAATAAAACAAAAAGCTCTACCAAGTGCTTACTTTAAGATAAAGTCCTAAAATCCAGCATCTGTAGTCACCTGAGTTTTAGAAATGTGGCTGCTCAACGACATGAAACGGTCTGAAGAGGTGATGAAGGGGTCCTTGTAAGGTTTTTGGAAGGAATTTAACCAACAACACAAAGCTGCAAGAATTGTCATTCCCCCATGTAATTTAGATGAGGATGGCAGGAGTACACATCATTTCAGCTGTGCTTTATGAGACACCCTTGGATGATCTGATATGTAATGAGAAGAGGTACCATGTCAGAAACTACTGATGGCTTAAATTCATCTGTAATCTCCCTGTAGGAGAGAACCTCTTCATGTGTGCCTGTACCATTGCACAGATTTTGTTCTACAACAGAAAAGACAAGTTACACCATTGTCCCGAGTAGAAATTCAAATTCCATGTTTACAATGGTGTTCCTGAATAATTTTTTTTTTTAGTTCAAAAATATTCATGTCTAAGATTCCAACATGCCTCCAACTCTGAGGGCCCAGCACAGCAAGGACGTGAAGCTGCTGGAGTGAGTCCAGAGGAGGCACCAAGATGATCAGAGGGATGGAGCAGCTCTGCTGTGAGGAAGGACTGGGAGAGTTGGGATTGTTCAGCCTGGAGAAGAGAAGGCTTTGGAGTGACCTAATTGTGGCCTTACAGTGCCTGAAAGGGCTACAAGAAAAATGGAGAGAGACTATTTACAAGGGCTTGGAGTGACAGGACAAGGGGGAATGGCTTCAAACTGACAGAGGAATATTGGGAAGGAATCCTTTCCTGTGAGGGTGGTAAGGCCCTGGCACAGGTTTCCCAGAGAAGCTGTGGCTGCCCCATCCCTGCAAGTGTCGAAGGCCAGGTTGGACAGGTCTTGGAGCAACCTGGGCTAGTGGAAGGTGTCCCTGCCCAGGACAGGAGGTAGAACAAGATGAGCTTTAAAGTCCTTTCCAACCCAAACTATTCCATAATTCTATGCTTTTTAGGATACAGATAAACTAATTTCCAGTTAAAATTATTCTCTCAGAAGGCAAAACTCTTAAGACAATTTTTGTTTCTGTTGCTGAAGTGACAACATCTGATGTTGTATCTTCTGTCTGTATTTATGCATGTGAAGTAAAGCACTTACCCAATTGGATATGAGGGTAGTACATCAATACAGTCACATAATCCATAAACATTTATCTTTCATAAGCTCTTACCACATTACCACTGATTATTTACAAAAGGAAATAGTGTTATATGACATCCTTCCCTTTGATGTTTTTAACCTTAAGTGTGGTTAACATATGGTGAGGAACAGGGATGTAAGATGGGGAGAAATCTGAGGCAAGATTTGAAATCGAGTGATTGAAACCGCTTCAAAGACCTGCAAGAAGAAGGTGCAATTCTATTTCACAAACTGCAGCCTGCATATATCCGGTGCAGGTTTGGGCCAGAGTGTCACAGAGTGCCAAGGCCTTCCTTTGCCAGTCCAACCCATTTGCCATGCTTAATAGCTAAGGCAGAAAGTTCAGCACTCAAAGAGCAGTTGTGGGTAACAGTAAGCCAAAATGAAATAAATTTGCGTGGTTTTTGATCTGTGGAAGCAGATATGCTGAAGGTGACTGTACAGCTTGAGAGATTCTATAAAGAAAAATCTATTTGTAGATTCAAGTTGCTCAAAAAATATTCATAAAAAGCTTCTCTTGATACAATTCACTAAGAATCACACAGATTCCTCTGTAAGATCGTGCTTCATTACTCACTGAAAGTAGAAAAATGAATTCTCTGAACTCCAGGGGTCGAATCAGTTCAGGAACTAGTGAATGTGTTGAAGCTTCTCTTTTACAGGCAATAAAAGATGATATTTTGTGGTTTTGTCACAGCAAACCTGACTGCAGT
The DNA here is from genome assembly GCF_001715985.3 of Manacus vitellinus. NCBI lineage: Eukaryota > Metazoa > Chordata > Aves > Passeriformes > Pipridae > Manacus > Manacus vitellinus. The sequence goes on along the minus strand of NW_021939718.1, from coordinate 9,876,796 downwards.
AGAAGACAAATGGTTGTAAGAAATTATTTCTGGCTAGGTTTTGTGTCATCTCTCTTGTGCCTTCTACCACAAGTTTAATTTAATAAAAACATAAGAAACAATCTTGGTATCTGGTTTAAAGATTATTACTGTTCTTTCAGAGAATCTAATCTTATCCTGGCCTCCCTACTGAGCTGCATTAACTAACATTTCCTTTTTAAAGACATTATCATGCCATGTGCAGGCCACTGAAACACTGAGAGTTGCTACTTTTTATTTTAAACTTGGTTTATATCCTTGTTGTTACTCTTGGACTTCCACTTCACATAAAGAAATTGTTTGCCTGTAGCAGGGATCCTGCCTGAAGCTTGTGGCAGCACACGCTGCACAGAGAGCACAACACAACAAAAAGAATGTGCTCTGCTCACCCAGGAGATTCACTGCTGTTCATTATTGTGTTGACTTAGAGAACAAGGAGATCTGCCTCAAAACAGCAGTGGCCAGTAGAGTGTGTCTCATTCAACAAGATAAACTATATGAAACCTTTTATCCTGCAAGAAGTTGCAAAGCAGCCATTCCTCTACAGTACATACGGAAAAATTAATAATTGCACAGACTTATTTATCAATTTTACGTGTTTAGGGTCTTTTATTTCAATGTTTAGGAATCAGCTTACTGTTCTATCATTTCCATGTTTATACCATTGTTAGTGTCAAAAGGATTTACTGAAAACATTCTTAAATGTAGACATGATTGACTCTAACAATACAGTACATCAAAATTTTTTATTGCTATTTATAGCATTCAAAAAGGAAACCCTTTCCTCATCAGAGGCAGATCACCTTGTTTGGAACAGGCTGATTATTCCAGCAGGAACAGGTTGCCCAGAGTAACTGTGGCTGCCCCTGCATCCCTGAAAGTGTCCAAGGCCAGGTTGAATGGGGCTTGAAGCTGCCTGGTCTAGTGGAAGGTGCCCCTGCCCAAGGCAGGAGGTGGCACTGGATGGTCTTTAAGGTTCCTTCCAACCCAAATTTTTCTATGATTTTATGATTAGATGATCTCCCTTATAAAGACAAACAAATTTCCCAGACAGTTTGACCTTTTTTTTTTAATACCATTTAAATCACTGTAGACCTGCATATAAAGAGTAGCATATAACATTTTATTATCTTCATATAACGCAAAACAAAAAAGAGACTGAATAACCTGTGTGGTAGATCCCTGTGTTTGATGGAGTGGGGATGAACAAGATGTAGTAAATTTTTGTAAGGCATGGGGAACTTATATTGTGCTCTAGTAACACATCAATATGATTTTGTGTTGACTTCTTTTGCTCAAGGGCTGAATTACTCCCTTTAACAGAACACAATAAACTATATGAGTTGGAAATCCACTGTGGAGGTGATGTTTTGTGACTGGATCAACATTCGGATTTTCCTGATTAATGTAATGGAAACATTCCAAGACAGAGGGTCTGCTTGTCTCCAGATTAAGATCAAATCTAATTCTCAGAATTTATCAACAATAGCGAAAGATCTGACCAATGTAACCTGATTGAGAGATAAAAGTTCCTTTCAAACTAACACTTGCAAAATTGATCTGATTTCATCTTTCCAGCATTTTTAATTCAATCAAGCAACAACCCACCAAAACGCTGCTGGAAACAGTTCCTGCTAATGAAATGGGGTAACTTGCATTGCTGTGGCACAGCTGAAAGAGAAAACTATTTCCCAGCCCTGTGCGAGGTGCTGAAGCACCAAACACCTCACACCTATTGAGATTACATTTGCATTACTTTCCTCAGAAAGGAGAAGCTTCATCTTAAACTCACTACAAACCAGTGAGAATTTAGCATAAGTGTATACTGAGCAGAAGGGATTTGTCCTTTCTTTGGTACACTAAGTGTTCTGCAAGTCTCATAAATAATTTTTAAAGCTACCTACTGTCATGAAATATGCAGCCAGGCTGTGACTGGAATACCGGGAGAAACTGATATTGAGAGTTCTGTGTCTTACAACACATTTTAATTCTCTCACCTGGTATCTTCCCACCTCCCATCTAATTCCCATGAAAAATTTTGAATTTGTCTGTTGTGTAACATCCATCAGTGGGTTTACAATATGCATATTATTAGTAGCAGGCTGACTGTATTTAAATTAGCATATGAAATACCCTGTGTGCTGACAGAGAGTGATATGCTCATTTTCTCTGAGAGCATTAAAACAGTGAGCTTGACCAACTTATCTAGTTCAGTCATTTCATTGGTGTTGGGGTGAGTTTTTCTTTTTGTTTGGGGTGTTTTTTTGGTTTGTTTTTTTTTTTTTTTTGGTGGAAAGCTACAGTATAATGTTAGTCTCTGTGAGATTATATTTTGACTTTCTTTCATTTCCCAGCAATTTATTGCAGACCAGAAACAAACAAACAAACAAACAAACAAACAAACAACTTGAAGTATAAAAAGTGGCTGTCTCAGACATAACACTGTGTCAGATAACATAATCTTTGTAAATACTGTGTTTTTTCCTGAAAAAAATAATATTGGAATATACATTATCCTGAGAAAACTGATAGTACAGGCATTCTCAGATCTATGAACTTGAGGGAAGGAAACAAACTGAGTTAGGTCCACAATTCATACCTGATTAAAATGGGTAAAAAATAGATGTATCAAAGCATTCTAAGTGTTTTTATAAGAATGGTTCACTCTTTAACCCCAATCTTGTGCCTATTTTAATTTTCTTGGTAAATAGTGCCCTCTGCAGCATCCCTTCAACTTTTGCAAGGTTCCAGGTACAATGCACCCTTTGACTGACCCTTAATGCACCACTGGCAAGGGACATACATAATCCCAGAAAGTCTGCATAGTTCTCATGTTGCTTTGCAGCATATGCTGGAGGTCTAATGTTTCCCAGGCTGCAATCAGCATCAGGAAAAGGTTTTCTAGATTTGAGAGAGAGCATCTGTAAGTAATCAAAAGCCAGACACATGTAAAGCACAAAACCCCTACTCATTAAGGCAGTTATAACAATATTATTTGGAAAACGGCTATATATATATTCTTTCTAGTAGTCATAATATGCATTTTTATGATACCTTTCAGCTGAGGGTTTCATTTAGTAAACATTAACTATTTATTCCTGTGGGGTTTGTAGAGGACGTGATACACATTATTAGTACCATTTAGGGTATAACTGATTTTTTATAATTTATTTCGATTTTATTAGGGATTATTAAAATCTCAATGTATGCTGTAGTGTATATCTATTTAATCCCAAATTCATTTCAAAGAAGACCTTTAATGACACCAGTTTCTAGGTCAGACATTTTTGTCTTCTGAAATTCTCGCTTGCTGTACAATTTGTCTCTACATTGTACAGTCTCTTATTCAAAGAGAACTTTTAATCTTTTATGGAGACTTGATAGTCCCTGATTCATAAAAGAGTAAGATCAGCCAGAGAAGAAAAGCTGGGATGAGAAAAATAAGAGCTAGACAAATATCTGTCAGAAATGGTTTAGCTTTAATTGGGGCCAGAACCTTGACTAGGTGACCTCGTGAGATCATCTTTTTTTCCGGTCCCATTTTTTGTTACCCCATGAACAAGTTTCCTTGATAGGACCTCTTTTCTTTTCCATTGTATATGTCAGAGGAGGGGAGAGCTAAGCATTTAACCTTGTGGTGTGGGGACATTTCATCCAACTCCCACCCAACTTTGGAAAATACACCTTGAAATAACAGCTACATAGTAAATATTATATATTTAATAAATAAATATGTCTAATTTTCCCTTTTCTGTCAAATCCAGTGCATAAGACATTTATGCTTCATTGGTAGGTGCTCCAGGAAATTTGGCATATCACCACCAAGAACTACTATATATATATTATTATATTATATTATGTTATGTTATATTAGAAGTCCAAATCACTATAAATTGCTTGAGCTACACAAATCCTTCCTTCTTGCTTCCTGTCCAGCAAAGCTGCAATTATTTTAACTTGCAGGACTGCACCAAATTTTTCTGTTTGATTTGGTAATTCATTCACCTGCAAACAGTTCACAAAGTGAGAGAGAAAAGCTGTTAGATGAGGAAATGACTGTGAGGTATTCACTCACCTCTAGAAGACCAGAAGTGTCTATCAGCAATTGACATTGAGGAAAAAAATTACTGCAGTAAAATATTCCAAACTCATTGACATTTCAGGGTCTTTGGTCTTGTAATTCAAGACAAGCTATCATGTTGAACTTTCAGCCACGAATACACATTTGTAGAGGGGAAAAAAAGAAAAACAAAAAGAAAGAAGAAGAATCCAGTACTTCTGTCATGTCATAAAAATTGAATTACATAGGTGGTGCAGTATGTGTGCTGTAGCATGTAATGCCAGATAAAGGGCATGAGTAAGAGGGACAAGATGATCACTGAATGAATCATTGCTTTTCAGATTGTTCCTTCTTTATCCTTCCTCTTTCAAATTAGGCTGGAGCCTACAACCAGACAAAGGAATCACATGTAGTAGAATAAATACTTTCTTCGTATTTCAAATACACTTGTCCTTTTGAGAATTTTTAATGGATGAAATGTGTTCGTTTTTTCTGAGATTTTTTAGGAACATCTTTATCTGTTCAGGTAACTGAGCTGTGTTTTTCCCAACACTACCAGGCTACCACTGTAGCTGTCAAACAGCATCACAACTGGTCTGTAGCATCAAGAAGGTAGATTTTGAAGATGGTGCTTTGAAATTCAGGGACTCTGCACAGCGCTGAGGTTTTCCTTGGTCACAAAATGCTCTTTTGAATGGACCAGGTGTACAAAGCAAGGCAAAATGTAAAAACTCACAGGATGCAAATTTGTCAGAAATCTAATTTATCCCTGATATTTGCTTTCGGTATTTTTAGAGACATAGGAGAAAATTTGCTCTTAACCTTTAGTTTTAATCAATCTTGGCTGTTCTTAAGTAAAGGAAGGAGAAAGAAAAATAATAAAAGAAATGTTAAGCTTCTAGCATATTTGCCATCAGGCTATATTCTTTTTTTTAAATCTTCCTGAAGGATGAATATATTTTATGCAGCTAATATCTGAAAATTAGTAGATTCACTGAGCCCTCCCAGTTCATACAAATCTAATTTCTGGAAATACCTTTGGAAGCCTGCATGACCATCACTCCCAGACAAGTCCCTTGCTGCCTGTAATTAATGGAAGCTACAAAAATAAACAAGGAAAACTGATTGATTTCATACAATTAATGCAAGGAACCTTTTCAAGTTTCTGACTTTTAGAGGAATTATGTTATTCTGGTTGCACAAATATGTTGATGTATGCCTGTACAGTCTTGCTTAGACCTGTTGAAGAGGATTTTTAAAAAAAAATCATATTGTATTGGGTTCAGTTCGCCACGAAAAGTTGGGGACCTGCCCACACAGACATAATGTTACGGAAAATTGACTTGTCTAGAAGGACAGTGAGTACAGAGATTTAGGTCTCAGTTGGAAGGTCTTACTAAATGTGTTTTAGTGGCATCATATGATAACAGCTCTTTCTCCTTCCACACATCTTGTGTTAGCAACTCTGCCCATTTGTCCGGACACAGAGGAAATTGGATAAATTCTGGAGTTCTCTCAGTTTATTGTAATGATATGATCATTGTATTAATGCCTTTAATAAGTTCTTACTTAGGTGATCTTCACAAATGCCTCATATTTGAGGATTAATAAAAATGTTCATTTTAACTGTTCAACCTTATTCAAGCAGGATTTTATGGAGACAGTACATAGATTCATCTTTCAATGACTTCCTGTGAACACATGGGTAATAAAAGTATATGTATTAGAATATGTCTTTAATAAGAGCCGTATATTTGACCAAGGCAAGACTCTACGAGCAGATAAGTTCATTTTCAAATTTCAAAGGGACCTATAAAAAGCCTATTCATCTGCCTTAATAATGCCAGTGCTGAGATTTGAATTTACCACTTTTCCATAAATTCTACTTAAAATTTAATTTCACGTGTTCTGCTTGGAATACACATAAAAATCAAGGTTCACAGAACTTAACGGCTTCTTCTCAATGTGTAGAGATTTCTGATATGGGAAAACAGCAAGAAATGGACATTGTGACACTGGTGGGACAGAAGCCATGGGAAAAGTAAGGAGGAGCAGTTCCCCAGGGCAGAAAGAGGAACCTGAACAAAGGACAGAAGGAACTAATGTTGCTAATAGGTAAAACTATTATAATATTGTAGCTAGTAGCAAGGACTCACAGATTTAATGAACAATTGCAACTTATTGTGTAAAAGTTATAAAGAAATAAATAATAAACATCTTTGCTTTTACTATCATGTGAAATCTGTGTCTTCAATTGCCACGTCAATACAGTCTTCCAATGGCCTGCATTAAAATTTTTGGAGTCCTGATAAAGAGATTGAAAGATGCCTTTTATTTCTAAAACATCATGAGAACAATAATGAGTAAGCGAGTGCGAAATGCTCTAAGTCTCTTGCAATGTCTTGTAAACGTTTGTAGTATTGATTACAATTCTGGCAACAGGCAGGTGTTGTAAGTTCTGCTTTTTACCAAACATGCCTAAAAAGTTTGCCCAATCTTCTAGCGGCACATGATTCCTTAAACAGATATGGTAGGAGGACCACTTGATCCTCTCAAGTTATTAAAGGCAGGGACTCAAGTGTAGAGGACACTTTCTGGAAAAACTGAAATAAAAATACTTTTCACCCATCAGTTCTAAGACCTATATTGCTCTGGTGGCTGAGGAACAACTTCTGTTCCCAAAATGTCAGAGAGAAATAGTATCACTATCTCTGCTCTTCCACTTGGAGAAGAGTATTTTTATCACACATTGGCTGATTATCCCAAATATGCCTTGAACTTCCCATGTTAATGAATTTGTTTCTTCCTATTGTTTTTGTGTGACTGCAGACAAGTTTTTATCTTCACTTCTTGAAAGACCTCATTTTTTTCATTCAGCAGTTGCCATTCTAGGTTGGCTAAGCTGGATAGAAACTGCAGTTCTTAGGTAGATGATAAAGAAATCAAAAAACAAAAGTTCTTTGGAGGAGGAAACAAGAGCAAACACACTGTCATTTCTTAATGGCCATTTTTAAGGTTTGGGGGCTTCCTTGTTTTTTTGTTTTTGTTAAATAGACATGTTGATTTAGAAAGCCAATTTTGATTATCAGATCCTTCTCCGATTACAGATCACAAATTACCGAATTTACCAACATTTAAATTGAGGTCTTTTGCTTTAGAATATACAAAAATAGTGCAGAATATAGAAGAAATTTTTAGACAACAGCAATGGGTAACTCCTTGTAGCATTCATATATTCAAAAGTAATCCATTTAATCAGCTGACGAAATATTGTAATAGCTGTCTTGCTGTGGTAGGACACTAAATCTGCTTTAAAATGCATCACCACAGTGAGAACATATGACAGAAGAAGATTTTCATTGACAGTAGTTTAATGTTGTATGAAGCTAGTTGCTGAACTTCAAAGAAGCTAGTCTTCATTTGAACATTTCCTTACATTAACTCACTTCTCCCAATTTAGAATATAAGAAAGAAATATAGTTTAGAGGAGAAAAACTGTAGGCATGAAGCTACAGAACTGATATTTGTAAGGGAAACCAGGAGAGAAAAAACACCCACACAGAACCAGGGTCCCCAGCAGATAGAAAAATAATGCATTTTCAAAGATGTTATTTTTGCTTCCTCATCACTTACCTTTTTTGCTTGTTTTTTTTTTAATATTTTTTAATATTTAGTAACTAGACAATAAAACACATTTGTACACCAACAGAGAGAGCTGAAAATATAAGAGAAATCTTTACAGAGGATGCAAACACCTCTCCTGTCTCTGAATGCCATCCAGCCTTTAAATTAACCATACCCAATATATATTAATTATAAATAGTGTGTATAAATATAAGTATTTATTAATTCTCCTGGGCATATGGAGTTCACTTAGCCCTGTAAGGCCATCCATCTAAGAGAAGGTCACTCTAATCAAACCTACATCCTGTGGAGCTCGCTGTCATCGTCCAAGCTCGCTCGGCCCCGGCAGATGAACTTTAGGATTAAAGGGTGGTGCAGTTCCATGTATACTGCGTCTCACCTAAAAAATCCATTGCGCAGGCTCAAAGAATATATCCACACTTGTAAGGCCCTGTAGTGTAAGGCGAGGGACGAAACAGCAGGTGAAAGGTGCACTGGAAGCCACAGACCCAACCCTGCATGCAGGCGGTTCAGGATATTGGTCACTTGAGACTGACCCTGGAGACGACAGTCTGTTTCGACAGCATCCTGAATGACCAAGCACTGACCATGACTCAAGGAGAGCACTGCTTGCTTCACTCGGAGAGGGGCCTAGAAAAGGTGGCCTAAACAAAGCTCATCTCCACCCTTCATCTGGTTGGTTAACCACGGCCAATGGGCATTTTCTAATACGGTCAAACAAAGATTAAGAGACAGAGGCATACACCTGCCTTCAAAGGTGTACCCAAATTAACTCTAGCATGCTGGAACATCAGAAACATGCTTGATACTGCAGATAGTGGACATCCTGAGCGTCGTTCTGCCCTAATTGCCCACGAACTGTCACATCTCAACATCGACATTGCTGCTCTCAGTGAAGTTCGTCTCCACGAGGAAGGAGCCTTAGAGAACGTGATGCCAGTTATACACTTTTTTGGTCAGGTAAACCCAGAACTAAAAGTCATCTTTCAGGAGTTGGCTTCATGATTAAAAACTCTATTGTCCCTAAACTTGAAAATCTGCCGACAGGTTATTCTGATCATATTATCTCCTTATGCCTTCCACTACACAAAAAGCAACATGTTCTTCTCTTTAGTATATATGCCCCAACTCTCCAAGCTGACCCTGCCAAAAAAGATAAATTCTACACCGACCTGCACTGCCTTACCCAAAAGATTCCTGCAGATGATAAGATCATTATCCTTGGTGATTTCAACGCCAGAGTTGGAAAGAACTTTGAAGCCTGGAAAGGAGGCAAGCATAGTGTTGGAAACTGCAACGATAATGGTCACCTTCTGCTAGAGTTTTGTGCAGAGCAGCAGCTCACCATCACCAAGACTATCTTTCAGCAGAAAAATAGTCTGAAGACAACCAGGATGCATCCTAGATCCAAGCATTGGTACCTCATTTATTATGTCTTGGTGCGACAGAGTGATGTTCGCAATGTTCATCATACCTGCGTGATGCCTAGTGCAGAATGCCAAACAGACCATCGACCTGTGCGCTGTAAACTTGACTTCAACCTTAAGTTCAAACCTAAAAGGGGAGGTAATCCAAGGAGGAGACTCCAAGTTAACAATCTTCAAACAGCTACAGTGAGAGAGCTTTCAGGCAAACCTTCAAACTAGACTCAAAGATCATTCCATAGATCCCTCTCCTGAAACACTTTGGTAACATATTAAAAATAGCATCCTGCAGTCCTCTGAAGAATCCTTAGGGTTCTCCTTCAAGAAGAACAAGGACTGGTTTGATGAAAACAATCAAGAGATCCAGGAATTGTTGAAGAAGAGAACTGCTCACCAAGCACACCTTGCTCAGCCATCTTGTCATGTAAGAAAACCAGCCTTTCGTCTCGCATGCAGCAAGCTCTAACAGAAACTCTGTGACATCCAGAACAAGTGGTGGATCAATCTAGCAGGAAAAATTAAATTATGCACAGATATGGGTGATTACAGAGGATTCTATGAGGCCTTGAAAACAGCATACGGGCCTACGTACCAAGTCCAAAGCCCTCTACTCAGCGCTGTTGGTCAAATGCTTCTCACAGATAAAATCTCCATTCTGAATCGATGGTCTGAACACTTTCAGACTCCTTTCAGTACTAGCCATGTAGTTCAAGACTCAGCAATTCAGTACATTACACAACAACCAGTGAAGAATGAATTGGACATTGCCCCTACTATGGGAGAAACTCTTAAGGCCATACAGCAGGTGAAAACTGGCAAGGCAGCTGGGATTGATGGAATTCCACCTGAAGTCTGGAAAATTTCACAAATTTCACGAGTTTGTGGTGTGCTGTTGGGAACTCAGCGAACTACCATCAGACCTTTGTGATGCAGTCATCATCACTTTGTATAAGAAGAAAGGAGATAAATCAGACTGTTCAAATTACCGTGGTATTACTCTGCTCTCCATTGCTGGCAAAATCCCGGCAAGAATACTCTTGAACAGACTAACACCCGCTGTAGCAGAAGGAATTCTACCTGAAAGCCAGTGTGGTTTCAGAGCCAACAGGAGCACCACAGACATGGTGTTTGTTCTCAGACAACTGCAAGAGAAGTGTAGGGAACAGAACAAAGGTCTCTATGTAACCTGTGTTGATCTCGGTGGTGGTCTGAAAAATAAAAACTAGACATGATTCCAGTATGGGGGAATTGGAATAGTTTATTGAACACGAGAACACTATTTTAAAGGCATCTGGGTTTGGACATGTTAATGAAGGGGACAACCTATGTTAATTGAGGAGTTACACAAGTTTATGCTGCAGTTTCCAAATAGTTGATTTTTCTTCTAGTAGGATTACATGGGGGATAGAGGGATTACAGGGGTTTAGACATGGTTTTAACTATCATCTCAAAAAGTCCTTTCTTAATTCTTCTTGGAGCCAGGTTTATATCTCTGGGTTACACCTTAACATGTCTTAGGACAAGGGTCCAAACTTCTTGACTCACAAGATGTTTGTCAGCCTTGTTTTCCTTTGCTGAAAGCTGGGTTTAGGCTCCCACAGATCTCACCAAGGCTTTCAATACTGTGAGCAGAAAAGGTCTGTGGCAGTTTTTGGAACATTTAGGATGTCCCCCCAAGTTCCTTAAAGTTATCATCTTACTTCATGAGGATCAGCACGGCCAACTCAGATATGGTGATGCACTTTCTGAGCCCTTTCTAATAACCAATGGTGTGAAACAAGGTTACATTCTTGCACCAACCCTATTCATAATCTTTTTCAGCATGATGCTCCAAAGGGCCACGGCAGATCTCAATGAAGAAGATGGTATCTACATTCGATATTGTACTGATGGAAGCCTATTCAACCTAAGGTGACTGAAGGCCCACACCAAGACCTTAAATCATCTTGTCTGGGAGCTCCTTTACACTGATGACGACGCCCTCATCACCCACACAGAAGTAGCTCCGCAGCTACTCTGCTTTGCAGAGGCTGCTGAGCACTTTGGGCTAGAAGTCAGCTTAAAGAAGGCAGAAGTTCTCTATCAACCTGCACCTCAGGAAATCTTCCATCATCCCCATATCACCACTGGCCAATCAGAGCTCAAATCAGTCCAGCAGTTTAATTACCTAGGTAGCCTCATCTCCTCGGATGGTAAGATTGACAGAGAGATAGACAACAGGTTAGCAAAGGCATATAGTGCCTTCAGAAAGCTCCATAAAAGAGTTTGGTGAAATAAACACCTGAAGAAAAGTACCAAGATCAGTGTTTACAGAGCCATAGTGCTGTCTACTCTCTTATATGGATCCGAATCATGGGTCATCTACCGCCACCACCTGCAACTCCTAGAACGTTTCCATCAACGCTGCCTTTGTACAATCCTAAACATCCACTGGTCAGATTATGTGACCAATACATCTGTTCTAGAACAAGCAGCAGTCACAAGTATTGAGGCCATGTTGTTGAGAACACAGCTGCATTGGGCAGGCCACGTCTCAAGGATGGAGGACTCCTGCCTCCCCAAGATCATGCTCTATGGTGAACTTGCCACTGGTTGCCGCATGAGAGGAGCCTCGAAGAGAAGATACAAGGACTCCCTGAAACAACATCTCAGCCTTGGCCATATTGATCTTCATCACTGGTCTACTCTGGCCTCCAATCGGGAGGTCTGGAGACACACCATCTATAACGCTGCTGCTTCCTTTGAGAACACACGCAGGATCACTCTCGAGGAGAAAAGACAATTCAGAAAGAACCGTGTCTTGCCGATACCATCCAAGGAGTCTTTCTGCTGTGCCTTTTGCAACCGGACTTGTCTATCTCGCGTTGGTCTCTTTAGCCACCAGCACACTTGTAGCAAATGTGGGTAGAGTCCTTCCCAAATCTTCATTCGCAAAGCCTAGCCATGATGATGATTTATTAATTCTAAATAATTATTCTTAAATTACTCTTAGCCAGTATTTAGCAAGGTTGTCATAAGCCTCTTTTGTGGGAACACGGCTTGGTAAAATTACTGAAATTTTAAGTTTTGATAAACTAACTGTGATCTTCTTCAATGAACAAAGCCTGAGAGAGAAAGATGTATTGTTGAAGTTGGACATCTGGAATGCAGAATTTATGGATCGCAAGGACAGTTCGCAGAAACCAGAAGAGACATGTCCTAGTTAGAACAGCTGGGACCGATTCATCACTGGATGGGTGTAGCCCAAAACTGTGTATTCTATAGCCTTCCATGCCATTTTCCCAGAAATTGTTGTCAGTAGAGGCCTGCAAGGTGGGGGGGATGTTCCTGAGCACCCTCATACCCTTTTATGGAATTTCCCGCTCTGAGGGAAGGACTGAGCATTCCTGCCTGAACTGGAGAATATATAAACCTGGAGTTTCGGAACCTTTTTACCACTCATGGGATCCAGAGGAAGACTGCACTCACCACTCTCAACCAGACTGCAGCTCACCACCCTCAGCTGGACTGCAGTCACCACTTTTAACCAGACTGCAACAGCTCTCCCACCAGCAGGTTTTTTCCCCTCTCCCTTCACTTTGGACTCAGGGGGTGGCCCAAGGAACACCACTTTGTTCATGCCCCAGGGTGCTGGGTTATACATTTGGGTTTTGTGGGTTAAGACCAATTGTTTGTTTGTATAATTGTACTTATTGTATTATTTTATTAAATTGTTATTCTGACTTATAATCTCTCTTTTGAGTTGAGTTCATTTCCCCTGCTGGTTAACTTTTAAACCAGCACAAGACAGAAGACACTAAGGCTCAGTATATGTGTTGGAAAGTCCCTACTGGAGGAAAAAGATACTAAAAATATGGAGTATTTTACGTACTTACAAATATGTAGTCATTTACATAGACAGTGAGAAATCAATAACCAATAGAGGATAGAATACTAATTAATGAAAGAATTATATAATTTAGAACCAAAAGAACATTAAATTATTTGTTTGTTAACAATGTTTAAATAGGTGAAAAAGTTTTGATTCATCTTCTGTGTGGAGATCGGGACTTTGTCAGTCACACACCTCCTGACCAATAGAAAAGTAATTCCTCACTCGCCAACACTAAAAATACAGTGTTAGAGGGTTTTCTTTATCCCAGCGATTTTGGAGGACTTGGTAACAGAAGCAACACCTGGTGACTGTGTAAAGGAACATTAAGACATTTATTTTCATCTTCTTAACTAAAGATGTGCTACAACAAACTACCAAGACACCACTTGGTACCGTTGGCGGTACCCAGGGATCCTCCAATTTCAGGGTCACTGGGATGTCATGGGTGAGTGGTCCCTGCCCAGACCAGACCTGCGGCCACTGTCACATCTTCCAATCCCTTCTAGGGCTACTCCTGCTCAGCATGAACAGGCGCAGATGGGGGCCAGACGGGACTCCCCTGGGGAGCATCTTCTGACATGCTGGCTTCCTCCTCCATGCTGGAATGTGGGGGGCTGCTGGAGATAGGAGCGCACCCCTGGAAGGCAGAGCTGTCCCCAGGGCTCTCATCCTCCTCCCTGGCAGTGTGGGAGCAGCGCAGCCTCCAGACCTCCTGGCTGCACTGAGTCTCAATGATGCCAAGGATGCCATGGATCAGTGGGGCGGTGTGTTCCTGGAGGCGAGGCTGCAGCCTCTGCACCAGCACATCCCTGTTTGGCCCGAAGATGCAGAGGGCAAGCAGGACACTGCTTTCGGCTGTCTTTATCTGCCACCACTTGTCCCTGTATATCCTCTTCAGCCTCTGCTGCAGCCAGGACCGCACGGGATCCAAGAGGGTCCATCGCCTCCGGAAAAGCTCTGCCCAGAGCTCGGGCAGGATGCCACCCACGGCCTCTGGCCCTGCAGGCCCCTGCCCAGCTGGGGACAGTGTCCCCTTTGAGGATGCTCCAGGACCATCGGTATTTACATTCCCTATCTGGCTGCTGCTGGCCTCGGGTGGCTCTCTGGAGAGTCTGGTGACACAGTACAGGTAGTTTCCCTCCTGCTCCGAGAAGCTGATGGTGGAGATGGGTCTTCTGCAGAGTGGGCAGGCGCGGTTCCCCCGCAGCCAGCGCATGATGCAGCCCAGACAGAATTGGTGGCGACAGGGCATTGAGTAGGCAATATTATCCAGGGCATTGCAGCAGATAGGGCAGCTCCACTCCCTCCCTGAGGCCATGGCTGCTCTTTACTGCAGCATCCCAGCTCAGGAATTCATAGCGGCCCCAGTGTCCACATGAACTTACAGAGAACAAGGGATGTGAGGTCACAATCCACCTCCCAGTGATGTCAGAATGCACAAGCTGATGTCACCCTCCACCACTCAGTAATGTCACAATGCGATAATCACTTGGCTCAGCTATCTGAAAAAGTCTTACCACTAAAATTCAATGCTTAAACACTTCCAGGAACTCTACCTAAAGTTTTTGTGTTGCCTGCGTTTTAAGGCTACATTAAAGTGTGAATAAACCTCCAAAACTAAAGCATTCATGCAGGGAGAGGTGAAGTCTATCCATTTGGCAATGTACCCTTCTTGTATTGGCCTGAAAATCTGGGAAAAACCCCTCTGAGCTACAGGATTGCTGAGTTTATTTGGCATAATTTTATCCAGCCATTTCCACCATACCTCAGCCTGAAACTGCACCTACTGGAGATCAGAGAGAAAATAAAGCTCAGTGTTCATTTCACCACTCACCTTCAAAAAAAATCACCTCGTGTAATGCATCTTGGTATCTCGATGTATCTGGAGAAATGCTGTGACACAGCCTGATTGAATGTTCCCAACCAGCATGATTTCTTACATCAGGTGTGAACTGCAATTCATCAAGAATTGAGGTCTGACTAACAAACATAATTTCTAGAGATTAGTAAAGTTGCATAAAAAATCAAGAGCTATGAAAATGCAGTTGCAGTGAGAGTTCATATTTGAATAATATTTGATGAAGACTTCATATGTTTCAGAAGTTTCAAATCATCCAACTCCAGCAGTTCCTAAGATAATATAAATATACATAATAATATAAATATATATAAAAATTATATATATAACAAAACAGGTTTTTTCCACCCTAAATAATACTATAATTCTATGACAAATATATATAAAATATTTATTATCTATATAAATTTATCTTTAACTTCAACATTTGGCTTGCTAATTAGAATTTATCAACCACACTTCACTGTCTTTTATATACTTAACACAATAGCTGCATTTTTTTCTGAAGAGCTTTATAGAGGTGTAGGTCTAAACTGTGGTAAAGTAGCACCACTGTAGCAAGTTTATATTTTCCAACTGGAGTTTGATGGAAAAGTGATTGCAGTAAGGTTCATTCTATCTGAACAACTGGTGGAGAGGTGGCAATTATCCTAATAAAAAACAGTGTAACAGTGGTATTTCTCAGAATATCAGTACAGTTCTTGCTGGAAACTACAGGCCATCAAGGATAAAATTAATGAGGTCAAAAAATTTAACTTGGAAGAAGGAAAAAAAAAGCATTCTGTGTTTAATGAAAGTAATATACAACATCATAACTCAATCCAAAATAGCTATTCAGACCATGAACTTCACTTGCCTGACAAATGAGCACTACTTACCTCTCAGGATTAACCTACATTTTGCACTAAAACTCATTAAAGAAACAAATTGCACCACTGGGTAGAAAATCTGACATAAAAATGGCAAGGCAATTAAACTACTGCAGATTTTACTTTAGCTTGTGCTTTTAAATGTACACTTAAGGCCTCTCTCTAATTTCTGTAATGCTTGGTTGAGAAATCATCCACAGGCCAGTTGTTGTTGAAACTGTGGGATGCTCACCACAAGTGCAAAGACTTGGTTCTGTGAGACTGAGTAATAACAAACCTTCTCCACAAACTTGAAGTCATATTTCTGATTAAATCCTATAGTATCACAGAATATAAGTTAGCACATCTACATTAGGTGTGCTATTTAATTTGATATTAGGGATTTGTCTTATGCTACGGGTTCTAGAGTCTGCCTAATAAAAAATTCCAGCAAAACACATTATAACTACATCCCTGTGCACTCTGTTCAATTGTCAGCAAATTTAAAATAATGAAGATGTAACATGTGGTCCCTTTTAAAGCAACAATGAGAAATACCAGGAGCAGGAGATACAAACACCAGGGCAGGGACCCCTGTTGCATCATCTTGATCTGGATAACAACAACTCCCATACCACACAGGTTTATTTCATGGCATGAGGATATTTGGTGGTGTAGAGTAATAAGCAGCATGTGTCATGGAATTGCATCATCCAGCATCTTACAGCTCAAACACTTCCATCCCTTGTGCTAATTGACTCCATCTACTAGTGGTAATTGCTTTCCTGCAGCAACTGATTTCCAAGAAAGAAGGTTTTGCAGCAGTCATTACAACCAGTGAACGCTGTCACATGGTAAGGTGAGAGTATGAAAGTGTTTATAACTGGCTTGATATTCTAACACATCACCAGCACCTCTGTGTCAGGCTGCCAAAGGCAGTGAAACTTCAATCAAGCCCCTAAATAAAGTTGCCTGATTTTCAAAGCACTTAAGCTTCTCCAAACTTTTGAAAACCAGGCTTTGGGGGTTTGTTCACACAAAGCATCACAAAACTGTTTGATTGGTTATTAAGACAAAGCACATAAAAATCTACAGTATAATTTAATTTCTTCTCTCATCCTTACTACTTCTGTAAGTAAAAGCCACATTTAGGCAGCATTTCATGTAAAGGTAGCATTTCATTTGCTAAAGATAAAGGTATAACATTAAAATAAATAGAGATGTTATTCTCTATTCTCCCACTGGTGGGTGGGAGGAGGGAAGGTTATACTTGAATAGTTGTTAACACTTCAAAATGAAACTAGAAAAGTGCCTCTTGATCATGACTTTGTTAATTTCAGGGGGAAAAAAATGAGATTTTTAGAACCAATGTATTCTACTACTAGTGAACTTCTGTTATTGCATTGCACCACACTAGTACTAATGTGACATTTCAAAATTTGTCAGGTTTCCACCTTCAAGCTTCACACACAAAAGCAGTAGAAAGTCTCAAACATTATGAGCAGCAAGTTTGCAGTTTTCTACACCGCTTCTGTCTGGATTCTTTTTGGGGGAATAAAAATTTACCTCTAAGACTTCAGTGGGTCTCAGTGAGAAGAAGTTTATTTTAGTTACAGGATCACAAACAGATGTCCATAATTCTCATGTTTCTTTTGTTCACTTGCAATAGGAAAATCTAACTCACTGATACAGAATGCTTAAAAATTAGAGGACTGAACTCCCCCCATGCCTGGGGATGTCTGGAGCCCCTTACACTGACACTAATGAAATTCAGAGTGTGTTCAGACAATTGCTAAGGAATTATACACCAGAGAGCTGGTTGGTCTTGATAGAGACAGAAATATGTCAAATCTCAGGGAAAGATACGTTGGAAGAACAGCTAGAAAGAGAAGTCACTAATAGGCAGATTCCTGCTTCATCCCAAAAGATCTCCAATTTTACAGAAACCAGTTAGAGACCAGTGAAGACAAGCAATGCAAGATTATTAGCACAGTCAAAGAAATAAATTGTTCAGGACCTTCCAAGATAGGTCTAAATTAGACTTTTTCCTTTGTAGTGCTAGCCATTAAGCAGCACACACAATACTGCAGTTGTAGCCTTCAAAAACAGTTAGGGCATACTTTAAGAATTAATGTTTTTATCTGTGCACCTTTAGTCCTGCTTATGCTTACTTAAACACAACATTTTTTGTAACTAGGTACCAAGAAAAATGTTGTCTTAGGCTGAAAAATGTCTTCACACTGTTCAAAAGACATAATGTAAGTTCATACAAAATTTGCAGAGACTCCCAAATATGATGACAAATGTTCTGACAAACATGTTGAGGAGATCATGGATGTATGACTTGGTAGGAAGAATTGTTCCCAAAGCAAGTCTACGTGATAAATATTTTCGTAATAAAATTTTTAATCGATATGGGGAAGATCATAATCCAGGTGTTCCCCCACTGTACATGTAAGTTATTCCTAAACATAGACATATTTTCATACTGTACTGAAAATAAAGATCAAGGTAAATTGAAAATATTCAAAAGATGGGAGGTAGAAGAAAGGGGCAGTGGTAACACAGGTACTGAGTTTCTCATTTACCTTTAGTGAAACGAGACTCCCCCAAAAAAACAAACCACAAAAAAACCCACCAATGCCTTCTCCCAAAAAAAACCACAAAAACAAACAAAAAAATGCAACATAAAACAACAGCAACAATAAACCCACCAAATTTATTTCATTATCACACATTGGCATACCTCTTGATGATAGGAACTGGGAAACTACCTTGTTTTGCTAGTCTTGTTTAGCTGTGAAAGAATGCAAAGGATACTATTCATACCCAGCTATTTTAGATTGAGGGTATGTGTCTAAACTCCAGTTAGTCCACTACACATCTAAAAGTAAATTCATACAGAACAGTTCCTAAAATATTAAAAATGGGAAAATCTAGACATGATACTAAATAAGATAATTCCTTGCAAAACATTTTAAAGTCAAGTTAAATTCCTAGTCAGAAAAGTAATTCAGGCTTTATAAATTTACTTTTATCCATTGTAAAGAGGTCTCTGGTGATGAATTTCAGATTTAATAACTTACTTTCAGATTAAAGTTAAGTGAATGTCACCTGAAATTGTTATCTGTCTTCTTACCTTAAAGAAAATAATTATTAAAAAAAATTTATTTAGGCAGCCTAAAGCACACCAAAACCCACAACACCTGACTACAGCTGTTACACTATAATATATAATATGTGTCTATAAACTGAAGTTTTCAGAAGAGACAGATGGTAGACAATCAGCAAGAAACACACAACTTCCACTTTTCATAAATCTGCAGGGTGGTGGGTGATATCAAAATTAATTTAACCATAGATTAGCTCTTAAGCTAACTGAAGGCTCTGCAAATTATATTCAGTACCAATCTGATGATTAGGCTCCAAATCCCTCTGTTCCAGAAGCTCCAAAAGTAAGGACTTGGAGCTCCTCTCTGAAGACTTCAACAGTCTGTGTGTATGTTTAAATAAACTGTTGAGTCACATTAAGACACAGTACATATTCCATTTCCCCAACATCTATTATGAGTTTTTTCCAAAATAATTATGTCATAAAGTTGATTGTTTCTCAAATTATGCCAAGCATCTTCTAGGAACTCAGACATGAAAGAGACCAATCATCAGTGATTGAGTTACTGCAACTCAACAAGTCACTTCATGTCCACAGCTCCCCTGACAGCTCCAGAACTAAAATAAACCATGGAAAAGGACTCTCAAGCACTGTATTTGGTGAAGTCCATAGCAATTGCTGTACCACCTTTAAGAGTACCTATCTGGACTGGACCCTTTAGTATCATGTAAATAACAAACAGGGTGGACCAAACCTCCCAAATTAAGCTAAACACCTAAAAATAAATGAATTTGCAGGCTATTCTAGGTCTGAAGCAATGGAATAAATAAATGGCATAAATATGTGCCAAGAACAAAATCTTTAGATATTTAAGTACATCAAACCCTCCTAAATAATAAAATATGCTTGGATAAATATTCCCAGACACCAGTTTGTAATAGGTGTTAAGAGAGGCTGTTGAATACACAAATCAAAATACACAAAATACACAAATCAAGACCTTGTAAGTTCCTTAACGGCAATGCTCTGATGCACAATTAATAGTATCAATACATATGTGGTTGTTACACTCTCATTTTTATCACCAGTCGGAAGAGGGAGATATAATCTGGTTCCATGTATCTCCCAGACTGTGAGTGCTGCCCATCTGCCTATGAAATATCTTAGTATTGACTACAGAAGTGAGTCCAGAGGAGGCCAACAAGATGATCAGAGGGATGGAGCACCTCTTACACAAGGAAAGGCTGAGAGAGCTGGGATTGTTCAGCCTGGAGAAGAGAAAGCTCTGGGATGACCTAACTGTGGCCTTCCAGGACCTGAAGGGGCTACAAGAAAGACAGAGAGACTATTTACAAGGGCTTGGAGTGACAGAACAGGGAAGAATGGCTTCCCACTGCCAGAGAGCAGGGTTAGATGGGATATTAGGAAGGAATTCTTCCCTGTGAGGGTGGTGAGGCCCTGGCACAGGTTTCCCAGAGAAGCTGTGGTTACCCCATCCCTGGAAGTGTCCAAGGCCAGGCTGGATGGGGCTTGGAGCAACCTGGGTTAGTGAAAGGTGTCCCTGCCCATGGCAGGGGGTTTGGAAATGGATGAGCTTTAAGGTCCCTTCCAACGCAAACCATTCTATGATTTTGTGATTCTATACTAGAAAAAAAATTGTTAAGGGATTTACGCTCTGCATTTGCTGCCTATCATGATTTAAATCATTAACAAGGATCATTGACATGAACAATTTAAATTTCTTCATATGATGCCAGTGAGACCCATGAAACCAACCCAGCATGCATTAAAGTTCACAGAAGAGCTTTCATTAGCAGCATGAGCTTTGAATTAAACCTTGTGGTAACTCATCAGACAAAGGCTGGGAGAGGTTCTTTTTGAATTTTTAGGCACTTTTATGAAAGCAGGTTTTCAGACTGCTGTGAATTTTTTCCAAAAAAGAAATGCCTTTAAATGTAATTGATTGTGAACTATACAGATTAATTTCTCACTCCTCTGGCTTCATCAGAAAGACATGACATTTTCTGGAGAAGAAAAAAGGAACATGGAGACCTGGATCAGGAACTTTCCCCTTATTTATGTGAGATAGTACTCTTACACCTGCTGTCCTATATTTCAGTAAAATGTTTAGAGACAAAGACATCGTCACACCTGACACACCTTTCTTGAGTTTTCACATGGATGTCACCTTCTGAATGCATCCCAGGCTTATAGAAGCTATCTGAAATATTAAGACAGGAGAGATAATCTAGTGAACACAAAACTGGAATGGTCAAAGATTAGCTGGTCATCCCCAAACCTCTGTGTGTTACCACAAAGGGTACCTTTATAGGATGCATATCTACACTCTACAGGTGATATACATAACCCATAACCACTGGTCATTAGCTTCTTTACTTCTGGTGCACAGCTGGATGAGGAAAAGGAAAGGAAGAGAAAAATAGGTCATTTCTGTAGAGTAGATTGTGAGAAAGTCAGGAAAATTCCAACAAAGACACAAGAGAGATCACACTGTACAGATCTAATACCATGTGTCTTTATTGAGGTTGTTCACACAGGGATTTAAATCCTAAAATAAAGCACTTATCTCAGTAGTAAATAAGAAAAATAAGAACTGGGTCTTTCAGAGCTGTTTCCCCTTTGAAATGTGTAAAGTATTCTTATAAACAAAAAGGCAGCTGAAGAGCTTTAAATACACTCTCAGGAACATTTTTAATCTCCCTCATGATTTAATGTGTTGGTTTTGGTGCAGTGGGAATGCAGAAAAGTGATTTGCCTTCACCTGGACCAGTCTCTGCCAAAACAACAAATCTGGAGAGAAGCAAAGTGCTGGGAACAGTGCAGATCTTATCTCACCAGGACAAGAGTTTTCATGAGTCTAGATGTGAAGTGTGGTTATCTTCCCATGGGTTTTTGGTTAACTTTGCTTAACACATGGATTTGAAAAGCTCCTCATGATCTAACAGGTCCATAGCAGATTTCAAAGGCTTCTTCTGGGATAATCCATTGCATCTGCAGTTGCTCCCGTGGAAGTCAAACATCTTAGCTCGGCTAAAGAGACACATTAATTTAATTCTTATTCATTAAATATCATTAATCTTTATATCTCTCTCTAGAGGGAGATGTAAAGAGATTGAGGCAGTTTCCTTGCAAGTTCCTAAATTATTATGGAGCTACAGTGCTTTCCACATGTTCTCCTTTTAATATGCCCCACGAAAACATCTTGGAATAATTTAACTCCCATGATAGTTGTCATTTGTCTTTGTTAGAGACTCCTAGCTAGTGATGTTCTCTTGTGCTAGAGAAATGATTCAGAAAGGGGACCTGGAAATACCACAGTTTCAGGGTTGGATTTGCTGAATGCAGTCTGTGCACTGCTTTGAGTTCTGTGCTGACAGCCAAGATTCAAAGCTGTACAGGTGGGACTTATATTGGGAGGCAACAAGAAACTGTGAGTTCAGTAAAGAGCATGAAGACCACACAGTTGGCTCAGGGATATGTGGTTTTGTGAACTTTCCTTGCTCACCAAATTTGTTTAGTAGAGCACTGTGCTTTCTTGCTAAAAGGCCATCTTATCACAGGGAAAGAGAACACATAGAACAGATTCAGTTCCTAGATATAATCAAAAGAAAGAATAAAATATACTCCTTTACAGGAAAGCGACACCTGATGGTATATGGCCGCAATCACATAAGAACCTCAAACTTGGGCTCTTGAATTTCAGGACCCGAGTTTGAAGTGGACCTAAAATTCCGACTGTCCCCCTTTGAATAGCTTGTGCTAAACTCTTTAAAATTCCCCCTAGAAGAAGGAGGATGTTTCACAGTGCTTTCTTTGGTGCTAAGGAGTCTCCAGAAACAGTAATCACTTGAAATGCAAAGACTTGAAAAACCAGAGCAATTTGCTTTGCTGTTTTGGTGTTGGACCCAAACCAGATTTCCAACCTATCTTGATGCAGAACAAGAAATCTGCACCACTTCCTTAGTCATCCTGGAATCCTTTCCACCCTAGGCCTTGCTAGTAAAAGTATATGTGTGTTATGTTGGCGGGCTATATGATAAAGAATGCTGTACGCTCTTCGTGAGGTGGAAATCAAAGAGATTTATTCCAAATTCAGTGTTTCCTTTTATCCCCTAAAACCATGTGACCTTAGAACCCATGGGGTTGTCCGTCCCTGTGCATGTCCTCTTGGGCTTCTCCGCCCTGGTATGTCCCCTGTACCTTGGACACGCCTCCTACATATGTGTATATGTAAAAGGGAATATCATTTACTTTAGAAGTGGATCATACATTGCCTGTGCTTCTTGATTTAAAGAACATGGGGAATAAAACCTAAACCTGATACCCAAGGAGTTTTTTTCAAACCTAGCAGTCAACCATAACACTGAATTAGCACAACTACCAGACATTAAATTCTAATGAGAGGGAAGTAGGCAGAGGCATTTGAGAAGTCATGTTTTCAGAAAACGCAATATATGCAGTATAAGGAGCAGAACTGATCTGGCCAGTTAAATATAATACAGATATGTAATTAAAATATAGGTAATATTTAGGCTGTTGATTCTTTAGGTATAGTTTGGTAGGGTTTTCATACAGTTTGGTAGGACATTTTCTGGTTAGAGCCGACATGAGCTTAGGAGTTATTATCAATAATGAAATTTAATTCGTAATTAAGAGGAATATCACAGTCTGTGCTGCTTCACCTAATTCTTAGCTCACTGTATCCATTTCTCTTGTCATATCAAAAAAGCTAAACATGGAACAAACCATTGTGTACTGATTTTTTTCACCAGTGATCATCAATTTGTTGACAGTAGGGCACGATGAAGAATTTGGAGAAATTAGAACATAACAGTGTGACTGACTTGGATGATGTGGGAAATTTATGACACAAGAGATGGAGGCAATGTCATTGAAATTATTTAAACCAGAGCAATAAATTTGCTGAATTTCGAGCAAGCTGAGTGAGTCTAAAAGAACCCTCAGTAAAAAAATAAAGAATCAATTCAGTTCACAGTTGGATTCTCAATCTCACAAGAGTTCACTGTAGCACTAACTGCAGTGGAATTCAAATTGTGACATCAGGGTACTCAGTTGTTGTAGATATTGATTTCCAGTGAGTGACTGAAGACAATTAACTTTGGTTTTGCCTCGTTAGTCACCCCAGAGCCACCACTCCTAGTAGAGACATAAACACACTGATTTTTTCTCTCATCCCAACAACACCTGTGAAAGGGAAAGTAATGAAAACCTTAGCATATTTAGCATGTCAGCATATCTAATATGGAAGTTGCAAAGGAAAAACACAAATAAAAGAACAAACTGTGTTCATTTGGTCCTTCCCACATCTCACAATACACTACAATGAGACAGATTGTGTGCTCTGTCTTTCACAGAGTATTTCCTGTGAATGAAAACTAGCATCCTTCATACCACCAAACATGTGCAAATAAGCCCAGGAAAACAAAGAAAGCTCTCAGGGTCTTGAATGATAACTTTTGATGTATTTTGGACTTCTGAAAGGAGTGTTTGTCCAGAGCAGGATGAAGGCTGGACAGACATAGTGCAGCTGTGAATTTCCACGGAGGCTTGATGCTTTTCATCAGTTGTAGGCTGGAGAGAAGAACAAGGTAGTGCCACACAGATCAAGATTAAAGGTCCTGGAGCAGTTTACCTTGGCTAGGATTCACTGCCAACATGAATGAGTACTGCTGTTTATTTTAACAGTTCTGGCTATGCTCTGTTTATGTCTCTAAGATTATTTCCTCCTTTTCCTTCAACTCTCCTTCACATCCTCTTCTTTTACCTACTTCAGTTTTCTGTAACAGCTCACAGGGCATTTTTTTTCCATTTATTCTCATTTCCCAAGGGCTACCTTTGCCACTTTCTGTCACAGCAGAAACTCTAAGTCAATAAAGTGATCTCGCATATGAGGTCAAATTATAGCAGCCAGTGTAAAAATTGTTCAGGTTGGGGTTAATGAATGAAAACCTTTCTCAGCTCATAAATAAAATATTGTGACAGGGCAGAGGATGGGGGTGTTCCAGTTTAGTGTGATATACTTTAAATATCACTTGGGAAAGAAATTCAGTACAGGTAGCAACTTCCTCATGGTGTTTCCTCACTCTGGGGTAGAAAGTTCAGCACTGGAGTCAATTTCCACACTATTATATGTTGACAACATCATCACAAACCAGTGAAATTCTATCCATAATTGTAAAAACTGTATTGAACTACCAAGAAGTCAGCTACTCTTGAAGTATGGATTAATGCTCACTTCTTCAAATTTTATGCCTGAAAGATGAATAGTTACAAATCAAAGGCAACAGCTGATTTTGGTGACTAATCCCACAAACTAAACAGCTGAACAGAAAATCATCAAAGATGCAATGAAAGTCAATTATTATCCAAACTCACAGATCAGGATACATTCACACAAACTTTTCATTGCATATCTGAATACAACATCATTTTAAAGCTATTTTAGCCATGAAAATTTTAGTAAGAAGAGTAAACCCTTTTTATATCAAATATTACTTTTGTCTGTTCAAGTGAACTTTGGAAAACAATTGTCTTTTTGTCTTCAAATGTCAAATACCAAGAGCTTACTTTATCTAAGTTCCAATAATTTCTTGCACAAGGTTATAATCTGCACATAGGTGACATCTTTAGGAACAGTATATAATAGATTTGCTATGTAGAAATTGAAGAAAGAAAATAAATTATAGTTAGCTCAATTTTTACCATTGTTTATGGGTGAAGCAATATTTAAAAAGACTTGAAAAGCAATAAAGTACATTGCTGGCATTGATTTTATGTACATAGTTATAACAATATAATGAAGAGATATATATTTAGATATTGTAGGAGGCATGTCCAGGGGTGCAGGGGAAGCACCCAGGGCAGGGAAGGCCAGGGGACATGCGCCGGAATAAGATAACCCCATTGGACACAAGGTCACATGGTTTTCAGGGATAAAAAGAGCGCCGGGTTTGAGTAAAGTCTCTTTGATTACCATCACATCAGGGAGCTGACTCCATTTCTTTATTATATAAAGACCCCACGTGATAAGATATATATCTAAATATATATCTAAAGAACTGACAGACACACAACTTGGGCATTTTTATCACCGTAGTCATTAAATGGTGGCAATAACAGACAAGAGCTGTGTCTTTTCTTGCTGGAAATATGCGTGTGGAACTGCTCTCTTCCATTTCAGTCTTCATGTTCTTACCCCAGAATTTTTCAGATTTGGGTGTCCTGGGATAGTTTACTTTGGCTGAATGCCAGGTGTCCACTGAGGCTGCCCAGATCTCCCCCCACCCAGAGGAAAAAGGGGAGATGAAAAAAACATAAAAACCCGGGATTTACCAAGAAAGGTAGTTTTATATTAACACAGAGAGGAAAAAAAAGAACTATAAGCACTAAACACACAAGGAAAATTAACAATAAAGACTATTTCCCCCATGAAAGGTGTTTTCGTCCTCCAAAGAAGCAGCCCATCCACCACCATGCAGCTGCCCAGAAGAGAAAAGAGAGCCCTTACTTCCTTCCCGTCTTTTATATCTGAGCTGACATAACACAGTATGGAATATCTTATATATATGCACATCAAATGATCTGTCCTATTTCTGTTTCCTTCTCAGGGAGAGTAACAAACCCATTACACTGGGGCATACAAAGTAATAAAGTCCATGTGTCCTACAGTAGATGTATTGCAAAAGGGAATTATTACCAATATTAATAAAATTCATTTGCAAATAAACTGGTAGCACTATGTAAGAGTATTATTTGGGTACAACTTTGTTTCATCATAGTTTTGATCATAACTCGCATCTGTTGATGCTCACCCAACACCAGGGATTTATCACTATGGATATAGAGTTTCAAGTAGCAGAGTTGGATTTGACTAATATAAAATTACTTTTAGTAATTATGGTGAGGGTTTTTTCCACAGAATTGATCAGTGTGTGGTTTCTTATCCTACTTGTCTGACAACAACAAAAGTCAGAGCAGAAAAGGGACAGAGTTTGCTAATACACCACCCACCCCCACTGACCGCTTCAGAATTGTTCTTTTCTAGTGAAATTGAAGATGTTTAGTGGTAACACTCCATCAGAGCCAAGATTTCAAGAACAGCAAGTCACACCTCAGAGCGCTGTTCTGAGCACTTTATTAACCCAATTTCTACAGATCTGTGGCTGATTCAGAAACTTCATAGAGCCTCCCCTTCCTCCCGATGTGCAGCTCTGGCAGGGAACCAAATTTTCCTAAACTACTTCTAAATTATGAACTTTTACACTTAGTGACTACAATCATTGTAATACAGAGTCATCATCTGCTGCAGTTAATTATCCAGACCAAATTTGCACATCTATACTGGGTTCTATTGCTTGGCTTCAGGCAGGTTTGTTCAGAACTGCTGTAGATGGAATATAGATTTGCTCTAAAGAGGTTGTTTTAAATTGGAATTGAAGAGTCTCTTGTTCTGTTTTTTTTTCCCCATGTATAATACATGACCTGTCAGTACATATGACTCAGAATGCACCCTAGGAAAGACAAGGGTAAAGTTTTTTTCAGTTAAAGAGTCTGATTAGAAAACTAACTTCCCAAAGGCGATTATTGAATTAACACAGTGTGGATGACCTTTGGACAATGCTGGAAAACTTTTCTTAACAAACTTATGCGCTATAAACAGAACACTTTTCATAATGTGAAGGAATCCTGCTGGTGCAACTTCTTTTAACTTGAGAAAAAGATAAGCTAATATCTTCCTTCCGGTCCTCTAAGGACTTCACCACTATTAACCTGCTTTAAACAGGTGTTACTTAGATTTGGTGGTGAAAAATCTCTACTAAATACATGGAAGAGAAAAAAAGGGGGAGAAGGAGGACACAGCACATTGCCAATTGGACCAGAGCAAAAAATAACCTAAGAAAAAGCAAGACGAGAACACCCAAGATGTAATTATATGAGTTAAATCCTAGGTCTCCATGAAGCAAAAAGGTCTCACAATTCATGAACAGTTGTAGGAATCGCCTTTAAAAAAAAATCCTGAGACCAATTCTATTTTGAGGACCAAAAATATAAGACTTAATGGGTTTCTGAAAGGCCCAATATGTGCACGTAGTTCACATGGATCGAAGGATAGGATATATTTTATATAGATTATTTTGTCAGAGAGCTGAATGTAAGCAGGTTTTTAATCTTGTATTCTATTTGAATTGATTTATTATACCTTTTTTTTTAATACGGGAAACTTTGTTTTCCCATTTTATAAACTTTAAACAGGTTGCATCCTGCTGACTGAGAGGCCTTTATATCATTAACTGTTCCATCCAATTAAAGCAAAGTAATTTTAAAGATAATTTTTCATTTCACTGTTTAACATTGGACTGGAATTTAGTGACTGACTGTGGTAACATGTGGTTGGTGGCTGCTACCTGTGAGCAGCTGATTTTTGGGGACATCATATTCTTGTAAACAGTGCTAACTGCCTGTCACCTAAAACAGCTGCTTTACCCAGTTGGTTAATGGAGCCATCACTGCTGCACAGTACTACTGCAGTTTTGAAAGTTTCAAATTTCTCTTCCCATATTTGAAGTGGTTTTGCTTTGTGCTAAATTTTTGAACAGGGTTTGATCTACAATTTGACATACTTGACATTTCCGAAGTGGATGATTTTTGAGATTCAAGCTGTGCAGATCTTACAGTTTTCACAAAATTTGATGCTTTTCAACAACTACACTAGAGTCTAAAGTGTTGACAAGCAAGGCAAGTGAAGCTGGTGAGAAAGTTTGTTTTTGGGAAAATGGATAGGCAGGAAGAAAAAGCAGTAAAATTGTGCTCTGTAGTATTGCTCTGAGTTTGTTTGAAGTTATTGACAGTCCTAAAGTGCAAACACTTCTTGAATTATATTAAATACAATTTTTGTCAGCATTCAAGATTTTGTAAATTAAAAACATAAGTATCATGTTCCTCATGTCACCCTTCACTCTGGTTTTGCTGTCGAAAAACAGTGTCATGGGAAGTTTTTATGAGTTTTGTTATCTTCTGTAGAACTTACTGGTTACTTTTATTTCAAAACTCTTAGTGGTGTTTGATGCTTTTTGCAGCTGAAAAAGTTGAAAATAATTTTCCCTTTTCACTGAGCTGTAGTAATTTCTTTCAGGTCAGAAAAGGTCCTTAAGAGATCTTTTGTCTTTGCCGAGGACAACTGGAAATCCACACAACCATGTGATGTGTAATGCCCAGATAAGATCAAACCCAGACTACTGTAACCTACAAGTTTAAAAGGGAAGTAAGGGGAGAACAGCAGCAAATGAGGCAAGAATTGTTTATTGGCAGGAGTGGCTGGCAGGGTAGAACCAGTGAATTATCATTCTTTTCAGGCCTTATCTTGCTGCCTGCACTCCGTCAAACTTCTGCTGAACTCGACAAAAGTCATGCCAGTGTATTACCCCTTTTAAGTCTGCAAATTTTTGATGCCAAACAGACACTGAGCAGGCTTTGATGTGCACTGTGATGTTTTCTCCCAAATGTGAGCCCAAAGTGTAACAATTATGATATTACGCTTCCATGCACTCACAAAAATGTCTAATGCTACCTTTTTTCTTATTGTTGTTGTTGTTGTTGTTGTTGTTATTCACCTTCGGAGAAATTAAATTCTCAAACTTTTGTTTGGTTTGTTTTCCTATGGGAAAATGTACAGGTTTTCTAGGTTTTTTTCTCGGTTATGCTCGCCATTTTTCCCAGTGGATATGTTGACTTTGGGGACCTATCTTCATAGGGGTAACTGAAGGATCATGGTTTGTCTTGTAGGAAATCTGGAGGTTACAAAATGATTGTAATAATCTTCTCACCTATTCAACAATTAATTATTAATGTCAAATACATCAAGAGAAATGAAGGGAGAGGGGAATTCAGCTGGTCAGATAAGTTGTTTCTACTACTACTTTTTTTTATATTAAAGCATAAGGCAATCTTCTCTGAACCCACATGGCCACATCTTCTGGTCAGATCAGTGTCAAAATTTAGTGTCCATATGCATTTTTAATACAGAGAAGTCAATTAATGCAAGGTAATCAGATATTAATTCAGCCTTTTGACAGAATTACTGTAATTTGTGCTAGTGTTATTACGGTAGGTGCATAAGATACTCATCCTAAGCAGAATACCAGGTGAGCACTTTATAAGGTAGCAAAGTGACATACAATAAGCACAGAAAAGTGTCTCGTGTCATCTCAGGACCCAGTTAATGTGCTGTCATTAGCAGCACCACAAAAAATTAGAATGCAATGCCTTGCTTTAATTACCTTAGTGGTTGGATGGGGTGTACAATTTTAAATTCATTCAGGTGCCATTTAGACTGGAGGGGAAAATAAGCTTTTATAAATTTAAAGAAATCTAAGAACTGACTATAAACAAGATGTTTTAGGAAAGGATTTATGGAAAATCTCTTTCAATGGAGTTTGAGCCAAAACAGGATAGAATTCATGAGTGTCTCACCAACACTTTGTAGAGGAGACCAATTCTTCAGCTAAAAAAAAAGCTTTTTGGCAGAAAGTTCTAGGACAATCTGAGAGATGAGAGATTTCAAATGTCTATCAGGCACTCTGAAGACTGGGAGCAGTGGAGTGTTGAGGAAATAGTGCTCATCTTTGAGCAGACTCAGCCAGCTGCCAGCTCATCACAGTCACAGCGTGCTTGGGTCCCACCTTGTGAAGCACAGTGTGTAATGAAGACTGGCATGAAAACACAGTGGAAGTGATGCTGAAGCAGATAAGCCCATTATAAGAGAAGAAATAATGGAAATGGGCATGAAATCCTGATATATTGAAGTGTCTGCAGGAAGAAAGGAAAGATATTGTAATGTCATTGTCTGAATGCAGAGGCAGTGAAGAGGCTGCTGTCAATTGGTTTGTATAAATCGTTTCCTTCTAGCAAGCAGCTAAATTAGAAATATTTCTGACATTATAAAGCTGTTTAAAAGAAGCAAAACCAAACTGATGCAGTTATGTGCTTCTCTCAACAAATACCCGAATTATTCAAAAAAAGGAAATGAAAAATGACACAATCAAATTGTCTGAACAGAGATTAAGGGCTTGAAATTTATTTACTGTAGAAACAGAGCACATCCATGTGAGGTACATGATCACACGCTACAAATACTTCCAAGTTAATAATGAAAAATGGAATTATTTATCAGCTGTGTTATCAGACAAACCCTGGAGGAAAAACCTAAGGTTAAAGATTTATTATAAGATTGAGAACTATGTTTCTGTCTGAAAACTTAGTCATTACTATTGACAGCCGTCTCCCTTTCTGAAATTATATTTGTTTGGATTTATTTATTGGAATTTGGATGTAACATGGGCTATCAGACCAATGACAAAAGATCAAGGTGTAAAAGCATATTAGAAAATGTGCCAGATGAATCAAAATAATCAGAAAGGTAACAAGAAAAAACAAAGGTCATCATATTGAAACAGTACTGCTGTTTTTGTAAGTGAGGTTTTCACTTAATAATATTCTTTATTTCATTTGCCTTTAATAATAATTTAAATAACAACTCAATAAATAATTTAGTAGATTATATTATATAGAAACATATTTAATAAATTATTTAATAATTTAATCTAGGCTTACCATAATATTTTAGAATTACCTTTAAGACAATGAAGATGATTATTATTATTATTGTTGTTGTTACTATCTTTATATCTGTGGTGTGTTCTCTTTTTGCCCATAACAAGCACTAGGAACACCAATAGCAGCGTAAAATAGACATGCACTTATTTTAATTCTTTTAATATCAGGACAAGAAATAAAGCAGTTATTTTATGAGAAGGAGTTCTTAAGTTAGTTCCAAGTAACCACAGAATATTCTGAGTTGGAAGGAATTAAAATAGGATCATCCTGGCCCTGCACAGGAGAGCCCCAAGAATCTCACCCTGTGCACCATCTCAATTGATTATCAGTGATTATGGGAAAACAGCAGAAAATGAGCCAAGGATATATTTACCTGGACAGTGTTATAAGATGCACAGGGAAACTTACCCAGAAAAAGAGACTGTCAGCTGGGACAAATGAGCTGGGATCAATCAACTTTCCCTGGATAGGTATGTGACAGGACATACCAATGGGGAGCTTGGTCTTGCAGGATGAACGTGAGACCACTACTCCTAGATCCTGCACTGAATTTCTGATTCCTGGAATGTCCCAAGAGTTTTGATATATTTCTGTATAAACCCCACGTTTGTGTACAAACCCTACAGATCCTGGGAGATGGCAGGATGTTTGGGCAGTGGGCAGCCCAGGTGTAACCACAAGTTAGTTGTTACAAGTTACAAGAAGTTGTAGATGTGCTGGTTTGATCAGCACACTCTTTCTGCTCTGATACCTTCTTCCCTAATTCAATTTCCTCAGCCCTAACTTTCTCCTTCCCAGAACAGAGAGCACATTTTTTTTCAGCATAAGAAAGCAGGCACTTTCAAATGGAGAGCTAATGGTATTGAAGCAGATTCCGCAGTGCCTTTATGGAAGCACGCAGCAAAATAACCCAAGGACGATAAGGATGCTTTCTGCCTATCTGTGGTCCAAGCACTAGCTCCTGGTCCCAGGATCATCTGCAGCTGGGAGAATAGAACGTGAATAGGATTTATACCCTGTCAACACTTGTTTTTAACAACAGATTTCCACTGTGTGCCCATCAGTGACTCCTGCCATATTGTTTTGGTGCAGTGCACATGTCTGGGATTTCTGGCCTCCAAAAGCCCTGTCAGATGAAGTGCACATGAGCATCCTCCATCTGTCTCACAGAGAGAAGAAATTCAGTGTGCTCAGGATGGGTTAGACTTGCTGAGCAACTGATCTGAGGCAGAGCAGTCAGTTTTTTTCAAGCTATCAGGATTTGTGCAGATTCCAGCCTTAGCCTTACAAGCCACCTTTCGCATCCAGTCCCTTAGGTGGAGCTATGCCTAATCTGTTGATCCTGGAGGCATTTAGAAAGGGAACTGCTCAGTGCTATCATGACAGAAATTCACTAAGGTACATCTAGAAGTAGAGTATAATACATTTAAAAGTCTGTCAGAACTAGGTAGACAGAGATCTTCAGTGGGTTTAGGTCTGTTTATAAAATAAGAGGGAGTTCTGAGGATCTCAATTTTTGGCTTGTGCAAAAATCCGACCTACATCTCAGATTAAATATTTAAATTGTTGTGGATGGTATTGGGCATTGTTTTGGTTATTTGAACTAACCTATCAGACTGAACTGCAAAAGTCCTCAGTAAAATGGTCAGTACTAGTGACTGGGTATGCACTCCCTGTTTTTACTAATGAGATTACAGATCTGTTGTTATAGTTGACAACATTCATTTCTGTATTAGCACTAAATTATGCTGCTCACAACGAAGCATCCTGGCTCTCATACTGCCCATGACAGAACTACTCATAGCATTTTTATTTCATTTTCACAAGCTGTTTTTATCTGAAAACCAGTAATACAGAATAAGCATAAAACAGTTCATCTGCTCACATCCTCCCCTTTACGGGTCCCCTTTGGACCAAAACTAGTTGTCTATTGGTGCTGTATTGGCTTTTCTGGTCCCGCAGTGACTAATGCCCAGCATCCTGCTGCATGATGCTCACTGTCACTTACAGCCAGCTTCATCTTTGCCTGTTTGAATTGCTTCTGATCCCTCTGCTTTTTCTCAGCTCCTTCTGATAGGCAGTTCACACAGTGGGAAATGAGTGGGTAGAAAAAAGCACTCGAAAGCTAGACCTGTGCAAGGATCTCTGGTGAATTGGGAGGCATTCCACCTCACATGGCACTGCTTGAGTTTCTCTTCTGTGGAGAAAAGTGTTTCATCTTTCACAGATGATGGCTACATTCCTATTAGACTTGACAAACAAGGAAGAAACTAGACACTGACTTTCTAGATACTTTTATCTACATGTGAGATTAATTTTCCTATCCCAGTGAAAAGCTGAAGCTGCCATAGGAAAGAAAATGAGTGTTGTGTCACAGTACCAGGATTACAACAGCTTCAGAACCTGGGTTTTGATTTCTGATGGGAACAGGAAAAATTTAGGATGAGTTAAAAGATACAGAAACCAGAAATTAAATGAACTTAGGAAACACATATTGAATGAGATCTAGAGCTAAAAGGAAACCTCACAGTGGTTATTGGCATTCAAATTCAAATGCAGTCCAGAGTTTCTTTGGTCAATAACTACCAACCTTGATAGCTGCCTGCAAGAACATAGTGCTTTCATTTTGAATAGCAATACCTCCTACAGTCAAGGTTAGACTTCCGCATGTGCACTGACACCTTCTGGTTTGAGGAGATGAGTATCTACTGTCCAAGGTTATTGATGTGTGTGTTGGAAGGCCACCCAAACCTGGGCATGCAGATTCATACACCAGCCTGATAGAGATGCTCATATCATGCCTAACTCATGGTCTCCTGGTTGTTTTCTCCCTTTCCTGAGGACTCCTCCATTCCTGACTTAGCAGTGACCAAACTTCACAAAGAATGTAAGCTATGCACCAGCCTTCTTGGAGCTTGGTGATTAAGGCTATCTCTTCAGAATGGGATTTTCACTGCTTCTAGGAAAGAAATCCCTTAGTCAAACCCCCCCAATTCCATATGTCCTAAACCATAGCAGTTGTATGAGAGCACCCCAGCCCCACGACACCCATGACCTGTAGATATTCTTTAAAGGATACTCCAGTGTATTTAGACACCTATTGCCAAAACCAGGGCTCTATTCTGTACTCTGGTCAGGGAGTGAAACCAAAGGTTTATGGGAGTTGTGATACATTCCTACACTTGGCACTTTCTGATAGCTTTCCCCAGGCAGTTCCCACCTGAACACATCAGCATGGACCTACGTTCAGTCATTAGCAACATTCACTCTGAATTACCCTTTAGACTGCCTAAGGTTCCCCATTCCGTTCATCTTTATGCCCAAATCTTTCATAGAATTGCCCAGTTTGATTTTTTTAGGCACTGCAGGACCTGCATGAGAGTGCTCCATGTGCCCATTTCACTGAAATGCCTCAGCTCCTCTGAAAATCTGGTCTGAGGGCTTTCAGTGTTCAACATAACACAACCAAAAAAGATTAAACACAACCTTTTGCCCATAGGCATTGTCTAACTAGTATGGTTTTTTCCTATCAGCTCTGCTCTTTATTTTCAGCAAGTTCTTTCTCTCTCTTGTAAATTGTCTTGCTGGTTTGGCCTTACCTTTGGCTAGAGGATAAGAAAATTCTTCTGTCTGATGTTAATCAGTCAGCAGGGAATGCTTATAGCATCAACTAGCCAGCCTCTACTTTACCTCCCAAGAAAGAAAACAAGAAATTCTCCAAGCCAGCTTCCCACAGCAGGCAGGGCCTGGAATTTACAGTCTGTTTGAACTCTCCCAGATGGTAACACACCAGGTTGCTGCAATACCACAGTCCATGGCTTGTCCAAAGGCACTTCCTCAGACTGATTTATTTGTTCTCTCAGCTTCAACAAGATTTTGTGTTGTGTCTCTCTCTGCTCTCTGGCATTTTCCATCCCGTTTCAAAGGCTGGACAATTTATGCCACATGCCATTCTTATCCACCCAGGAAAACACACAAAACCTGGGGAAAGAAAAAAAAATTAAGTCAGATATATTTGGCGTCTTGTGTTGACTAGTAATTAATGAATTTTCAAAATTTAGCCAGATCCAGTATGTGCAGAAAGCTTGCCTGGGGAACACTCTCTGTGCTGGTAGGTCTGTGAATAGCAAATTGACTATCTACAGGTAAAGGAATATATGTCTAAACCTGGGAATGTAACTTTGCAGTCCTTGCTTTCATGGGTTTTATTTAATTGTGATGTATGCAGCAGTCATAACAGCTCTGGCACAAAATCATTTGTGTCTTAATTAAATGAAACACACTGTTCAGAAATAACACAGATACAGAGTTTGGGAAACACTTCAGATACACTTTTAGCTCATAGGCTCAGCCTGACACTAAAAACAAAGGAGGCAGAGTGTGTGTATGTATGTGTATATACATAAAAAACCCCCTATCATATCAGCCCTTGCCTGCACAGTTTCTGATAATTCATCAGGTTTAATGCATTAGCAAAGAAAATGAGGAAGTGACTATCAAAGGGTGAAAGGATAAATGGCAATGCTTTCAACTCAGTGAGACGTCAGGAAGCCCCATCATCTGCACAGTTTAGTTTTGCTTTGACAGTCTCCTGGGAGGCTCTTGAAGATACTGTGAAGTTGATACTAGCCTTATCACAAGGAACCAGGAAAACAGTTTGGAAGAACAAAAGCAAAGCCAGAATATATTTATGAAGGAAGACAATAAACTGAAAGGAAGCAAAAAGCTAAAAAGCTTTCAAAGAGGGCTTTTCAACCAAAAAAAAAAAAAAAAGACACACAGCCCCTCTGCATTACCTCATTGTAGTACACAATTTGACTCAGAATGCAAGATTTCATGTATCATGGGTTGCTGAATTCAAATATATTCTCTTATCTAATAATGGAATCAAGGACACAATGGCATAAAGGGAGGCAGAAATATAGAACAGAAATTTCCCAGATCTATCATGCTGGATTTACAGTCATTAAAGTCTGCTAAGAATGTTTCTAAAGCCAGTTCTCCATTTTGTGTCTCTGTTAGAAATAGGTGTGGGGGTGTGTGTGCAAAAGAGAGCTAGCTAATTTACCTATTTCCTATGCCAGTCTACAAGAGTCCTTTTCCTTTTCTTCTTCCTTCTCTTTCACTTCTTCTGGTACTATATGACCAATTTAGATGCCACTGTCTCTGAAAATCCACCTGTGGGTACCAAAACCCATGAAATTAAAGGACCCCTTCAAATCTAATTGTGATTTCTAAACCCCTCAAAACATTTGTTAATCCATCTGAGAATTAAATCTCATTAATTCCTGTGTAAGACAGCCAAAAAAGTATAATATTTTCAAGGCAGGGATTAGGAAAGAGACATAAAGTTGGTTTCTTTCATCAGGTATGAAACTGGACTGGTAACAAAACCAAAAGCTTGAGCATCACCATCTGTATCACTCAGCTGCTAAAATTCACAGTACCAGAAATCTACTTCTTGTCCCAAGATTCCTACCATTACTTGTGTTTCTGTAGTTTTCCAACACAGTTATTATATGAGTTCTAGGTATTAATTGAAGTATTTTATGTCATATTTCAGATATTTTTAAGCAATTTTTTTAGCATCGTGGCACATTTTGTTTGGTTTTTTTTTTCTTGCCACATGATCTGCCTAAAGCTATTTCTTCTTTGTTACTAAACATAAACTCTGAACAAAAGTTATTTTCTCTTCCAAAACACTAATTTCAAGACAGTTTCATTTTTGTATAAGAAAAAGCTGTCGGCGACTGTCCCCATGAACTTTGAATGTCTTTCAAATCTTGACTGAGAACAGCTCATACCACCTATAAATCTGGCTGCTATCCTGTCCGATTAAAAGCTGCACTTCTTAAATTAAACTCGTACAGTAGGCAGGCTGTAGAACATTTCAGTTTCTATATTTCTGTGCACTCTGTAAATCTCACTTCTTTTTTCCCTTCTTCAACAATTTAACAAGACATTTGTTCAGCATTTAAGCTGCATGTCTAATGGGAAATATGGGATTTCCTAGTTGGACCAAACCCAAGACAATCTAGTCTGGTATTCTATCTCCAAAAGTGACCTTTTTCATGCAAATGGGAACA
The DNA here is from genome assembly GCF_001715985.3 of Manacus vitellinus. NCBI lineage: Eukaryota > Metazoa > Chordata > Aves > Passeriformes > Pipridae > Manacus > Manacus vitellinus. The sequence continues at coordinate 9,839,217 of NW_021939718.1, read as the reverse complement.
ATATGCTAACCACACCAGAACTCTTCCTGCCTTCTATAAGACACTGGCTCAGACATTGACAAAATACATATTATGGTTTCCAATAAATTCATGTCAAGAGAATGAAAACTTTGGTAAATATTCTGCATTCTGTGAAGTAATTTTGTGGACCTGTGACGTTCTGTCACAGCCTCCTGTGTGAAAAAGTGTTGTTAATTTCTTTATTATCACATTAAGTGTCCCCATTGTTCTTGTGTTTTAGGACAGCAGAATTTCCTCATCTACCATCTTCAATCAACGTCTTATTGTCTATATTCTATATTACCTACTATTATTATTTTATATTCTATTATTATCTATATCTATACTTGCCTCTACAACTGTTTCCACATCTACTTATGCCACTTACTCATTTTGTGATATTCTAAGGTAATTTATTGCAACTGCATTTACCCAAAGTAAACAAACGCACCCTTAAATAATTAATCAAGCCCAAAGATCTTTCATTACAGTTTTCCATGTCTGAAATAAAAGTACTAATTAATTGGGCAACATGTTAGGCTAGTAGCCTACCTGGATCTGCAGAAAAAATTTTATCAGCAAATGTGTGAAATACCATCAGACACACACAAAAAACAAACAAACAAACAAAAAAACTTGACATATGAAGCCAATTTAAATGTTCCAAAAATTGTTAAAGATTCATTTAACATTGGTAGGTTTTGTCTTTTTGGTTTGTTGGGTTTTTTTTTGACCCAGTGTTTAGAATTTAATTACTTCAGTAAATGCTTCTCTTTCTTTAATTCACTGCCTTAATAGGGTGCCTGAGAAATGGTTTTTATCAATATAATCACACACCGCGCAGCATCTTCATCTTTTCTTAGTATATATAGAGAGGTTGAGACTTTGGGGTGATTTGATTTCATAGGTAAAAATCAGTTAAATTCTAAAATGCTACACAGCAACCTTTTTCTGTTCAGTGTGCAGAGGTTCTTTCCAAGGACCATCTAAAATATTCTAGAGTATTTCCAGAAACTCAACAGATTTTACAATTGTGTTAGATATTATGAATTAAATGGACAATGAAAATAGAACACCTCTGCGTATTCTATACATTTAGTACATTATGTGCCTGTAGTAAACTAGGCATACAAAGCTTGGAAAGGTGTTTTGGGGGGGGGGGGGTTTGTCATAATGCATCAACCACAGGGATGTCATTTGCATCTTTACCTGAATGAAAAGTCAAAAAAAGCCCAAAGAAGTATTTTGGCTTAGGAACAGGATGAGTAGTCTGTGGTTGAACAGCACTAGTGTTATAGGTTTTACTTTCATTACAATGTCTTGACAAGAGAAGCACTTAACTGCAAATTGATAGAGAAACTAGCAAAGCACAGGAGAAAAGTGTGGGTCAGAGTGTCCCAGTACCTGAGTACAGATTTCATCTGACTGCAGGAGCTTGCCATTTTAATCAGCTTTTTTTTCCCTGTGGAATCTCAACACACAATCAGCTTTTGGTACTTCTACAGCACTGCCATTTAAAAATTTTGCACTGTGTGTGTGTTCCCTAAGGATATCCAGGAAGCATCCCTCCTAATAATCCCACAGGAATTTTCCTTCCTTCCTTCCATCCTTCAGACTTAGCCTACCTATGGCTGATGAGAGAGGACTATCAGTATTTCAGGACTTTATTAAATTTCTTTGTCATACAGGTTGCTCAGAGATCCTGAAAACTTGGAGGAAAAAAGTGCTGTGTATAATTTAAATTCAGTTCAACATCAACTTGATGTGATAAAAAGATCACAGAAGACTGCATCAACAAGTTCCAGCAGCCAAGGAGGGAGAAATACACCCACCCTTAAGGAAATGTCTCTTAAATTAAAAGAAGTTTTAATAACACTGATTTTTTTTTTCATTCTACAGCATGTAAAATAAATGTCATTTCAAAATGCATTGCATATTCATGCAGCTGTATTGAGGTGTCCTGGGCAAAAAAAAAAAAAAAAACAGACTAGCCCAGCGACAGCTGTAGCACTGACACAAACACCAGAAGAAAGGTGGGAGTCATGTAACCCACCTCCTCTTCTGAATTCTTTTGCCATCATTTCTGACAGAGCTGTCTCTCACCCAATCAGAAAAATTCCAGGGGCAATTTAACTCATCCCAGAGCTTCACAGTGTTTATCCTAGGGATTCATCTCATCTGCCACAGTTACACCCTCACTTCTGACCTATCCATCATGGAAAAAAAGAACGATATTTCTTACAATAATACAATAGAATGGTACAATAGTTCTTTTTCCTTATCTCATGTTTATTTCAGGTGTGGTTCCACCTTGGGGTTCTCTCATGGTGTGATCTTGAGCTTCTCATGTCCAGCTTGTACTGACATATATATTCCTAGTATCCTGATTTTATCATGCAACTGCATCACCCTTTGTTTCAATACCCTGATATCCTGAGTTTTTCTGGAACATCTCACTCCTGGATCTCTGATATTCACCTGGACAGTCCTGCTAAGGGCTTTGCCTCACACAGCACTTCCTTAGAGACCCCAGTTTTGTTACCCTCCCAACACACAGACTACTGCAGTTCCCACTCCTTTTCTTTTGTACACTTCTGCACAGCAACAATAAATTAGTCATTTATTATTAATGTTCTTTTGGGCATTTTTGGCAGAAATAATTCTACAGTGTTATGTGGCTTCAAAGATGAAAATCCTTGCTGTAAACAAAATGTTCAGTGTGGGAATAGAAGGGTTTATCTCATTGTAGGGAATATTTTGTGCCCCGTGTAGACCTCTCTGTTCAAATATCTAATTGTCTATATTTACTCTCAGAAAATTAAAGATATCTAAATTATGGGAGAAGTTGATAAGGGGGTTTTGGTGGTGTTTTTTTGGTTTTGTTTTGCTTTTGTTTTTTTAAATAGGATTTCTTTAAAATAGAGTGTGGGAAAGGGTTTGAAAATACAGGTACTGGTGGGAAGGTATTACTGTGTCTATAAACTTCATTAAAATGTCAGTGAATTTAAAGGGCATCTCCTCTTTGACAGGGTAAAAGAATAGATGCCTTCTGAGAAAAAAATTCTGGTTGTTCTATGATACTGGACAGAATATTTCCTCCTATACGACCAGAACACCAAGAAAATGGAAAAATAAGATATTTTAAGATGGGGAAAAGAAAAATAACAAAAAAAGACAACATCTCTCTTTATGTTATTGACTGTCATTCCATGATCATGAATTGAGATTCGATATTCTGAGCTATTTTAACTAGTTTTTGTTATTAATTTCCCAATGCAACTGGCTAGAGCCACAAAATCAGCATCATGTTATCCAGCTCTTCCTCCTGGAAGTGCAGGAGGATTGTTTTTCTCCTTCTGAGCATCCAGTTATCCACTGTTACAAATGGTTCCAGGAAAATTCAGCACATATAAGAGTTACCTACTCTTTTGAGAGAGAAAAAAGAGTGAGAAAGCAGCAACTCCCATTACTTGCAAAGCAGGGATGCTGCCAGGGGATATTCCTGCAGTGCTGGGGAAGGTTCTCCCTTGGCTGAAAACTCCATCAGCTTTTAGCACCAGTTCTGCAAGAAGCTGTGACACCTCAAAGTCTTTTAACCCCCTTGAACTAAGCCCCGTGCTTCAGGGAACTGTTCTTATCAACAGCCTGGCTGTGTCTGGTCACAAAGACACTCCAAGAAATTGCAGTGTTTGAGTCAACACTGGCTTTCTGAAACTGTTTATGCTCTGGATTTGAAGCAGACAGTGGAGCTGTGGGTCGTTTTCTTCCTTAGGGCACAGTGGCACCTAGTGGTCCTACACGGAGTGGATAAGGAAAATAAAAAGTATATAAAAAATAGGCGCTTTTTTGTCCTTTTTTTTTTTTAAGAAATTATTTTTAGGGACATAATTCTTGCAACTGTATGGGTTTGTGAATACATTCATAATGTGTTCAATTGCTTTCTTCACTAGAGATATGGGCAAGTGCTCCAGGAAAGGAAAGGAATTTGAGCACTTATGCTGTTTAGTTACTTAATTTTAACTCCATTACATCACGTATTTTTAAGTTGACTGGAACGGGACTATTATATTTACACAGAAAACTGAGTTTGGGGTTTGGCTAATGCTCATAATTAGAGTGAATGGAAGTTTTAAGTAGTAATATATTTGAGAAATTTGGCACTTAAGTTATACATATTTGTTATGATATTTTCAACTTGTTAAAATTTCACACACCAAAAATATTCCTATTCTCTTTCCAGGGATTCTTGCCAGCATTTTTCATGAGGGTGAGTGATAAAGAGCATTTCCACTACTGGAGCTAAAAAAAGAGAGTGAGCCAAGCAAGTGTTTTGAGATTATTGCTTCAGAGACATTTAGTTGGAGAAATGGTCTGTAACTAAATATATCTAACCCTCTGAGAAGGAATTATACTCCAAAGTTATCAATTTTGTCTTAAGGAGACAATGCAATATATCCTTACACAGTTGCTTTCATGCAGAGTCTGATCCAGCTGAAAAGCAAAATACTTCAGTTTCATTTTGAGATCAGTTTGCTAATTAGGATCCTGTTTATTTTCATTATTACGATGAAGATCTAGGCAACGTCCATGGGCATCTTTCTGGTTCTGATAGTTTGCTTAGCTAGTGCCCGGCAGAAAAAAATAAAAACAACTGCTATAATGAGATTGGCACTGCACACTTGGTGGCTTTAAAATGAATGTCATTGGGAAGCAATTGGATGCCATTCACATTAGCATTAATGTGAGTTAAGTGAGCACAGCCATGGGAGAAAACATGTAAACGAAGGGAGGTTCTACACTTTATCATTTAAATAATAATGAGGAAATCACAATAAACAAATACCAAGTGGTTTTGTGGCTGATGGAAGTAGTACCATGGGTCCCATCAGTTTCAGACAATTTTTTGACTTGCTGTATTTATGATTCTATATGTTAGGTGAAAGAAAAAAACCCAAACCCTTACTGCTGTAGGAAATACCATAAAAACAAAGCCTTGATAAGGCATTTTTTAAAAATTCACTAAAACAAGCTATGAGAATTAGAATAAGGACCTGACAGAGACCTGAATGCTATAGGACACAATGCACTTACTGAGTCAAAATAGAAGCTGGAAAATTAACTATTCCTATAGGGCTGAGGAAGAAATGGCTGTACTTAGAACATTCTTTCTTTCTCAGAATTACATAGATCTTAAATGTGAGCAAATTGATTGCTGGCAAATACCTATTTCCATAACAATTATTGCTGAAGATGTGCAGTTAAAGACAGAGTCACAAAACGTTACTTCTTGCCAGAAACACAAGTTCTCCAGCTGTGAAAGGGAGGAGCAGCTACAGGGTGTGCTGAATGGAGAGCAATAAACCGCCCTCAGCTTTAACTAGAATGTTCCCTTTTTAAGGTTCTCTGAAAAAATTAAGGCAAGCGAAAAGAGCATATGTAAGTCTGGATACTTTCAGTTAAAAAAAAAAAGAGTTTTAAAGTAAATTAGATATCATCATGGCTAGGCTTCGCAAATGAAGATTTGGGAAGGACTCTACCCACATTTGCTACAAGCGCGCTGGTGGCTAAAGAGACCAATGCAAGATAGACAAATCCGATTGTAGAAGGCACAGCAGAAAGACTCCTTGGATGGTATCGGCAAGACATGATTCTTTCTGCATTGTCTTTTCTCCTCAAGAGTGATCCTGCGTGTGTTCTCAAAGGAAGCAGCAGCGTTATAGATGGTGTGTCTCCAGGCCTGAGTTCCAGATCAGGAAGGGCATTGCTCATTTCTACTCTCCTGGTGTCTGTGATACCTGACAGCAACTCCAGGACTGCAGTCATCAAATCAGTCTTCAGGACTGGGTGAGAACATGGTAGGACCAAGCAGCTTGTGTCATAACCAAAAAGAAGACATTTACTGCTAATATCTAATGGGGTTCTTTGCAAGAAACCTTCCTCAATCCCTTAGTTTTTCTATTACATACATAGATATATATGTATAAATATATATATGTGTACCATTGGACTGTAAAATACAAATCCTTCATACATATTTATCTTTGATATGGGCTGATATTCTGACTTGACAATGAAGGAGAATAAAAATTGGAAAGTCTAAATCACAGAATCACAGAATGGTTTGGGTTGGAAGGGACATTAAAGCTCATCTCATTCCAACTCCCCGCCACAGGCAAGGACACCCTCCACTAGACCAGGTTGATCCACGCTTCATCCAACCAGGCCTTGAACACTTCCAGGATGGAATATAACTTCACTTCCGAGCTGGACTGTATTGCAACTCCTATTCTCCTAACCATCTAGAGACATCGAATGTTTGAAGAGATTTATACCTTCTGCTTGGGTCTTCTTCCCATGCAGATGGTACCCAGTGTGCATCCACTCTTCTCCCAGAGATGGGCTGAACAACAATCAGGATGGCCTGTGTGATGGTTCCTTGTTTCTTCATTATCTTCATGGTAATAAATTTGGATCTGGTAGCCTGAAATCCATGGGAATAAAGATCATTCAAAGACACTGGAGAATATGTTTCAGTAAGCTTCATTCTTAACCTTTTTGGCTTTTTCCTGTTAAGACATTTTCAAGGCTGCTCTTTGTCAATAAGCAGACTTATGTATTCTGAGCAAACTCAAACTAAAGCAGGTCCAAAGTTATTTCTAGATCGATTAATAGGAAAAAAAAAATCAGAGAGAAAATAAAAAGGAAACAAACCCAAATAAGCTAACATTCTGATCATATCATGTGTTTTCTATCCTCCAACAGCCTGCAAAATCTTGAGCCTTCCTATACTTCTTTGTTAATCTCTAATCTTCCCAAAGAACTGGGAATTAAAAATATCCAGTTGATCATTGAAGTTCTACAAATGTGGCTAAACCACGTGCACCAAGGGAAGGTGCTTTCTCCCCAAGAGCAGCAGGGAAGCCCTACCCTCCCAAATCTGAACTAGTCAACTTTTGAGATGAAGAAAGGAGACAAGCAAAATGAATAAATGGATTCTGTGCTTATGAGGTCTTCAACCTGGTAAGGTAAAAAATTCATGTGGGAAAATAGTCTAGACTTCACAATACTCCAGCCTGTTGAAGTTGTGTGCCATTCCAATAATAAATTCTGTGGTATATTAATCATAATATTTTGTTAAGGGAAACAAAGCTTTAATTGTCACTGTGACTTCACACATTATGCCAGCAATCCCTAAAAGCAGCCATCTGTCCCCTCGGTTTTGGGTGATACTCATATATGGTACAACATCTAGCAGAATGTTTTCAATAACAGCGTGTAGATAATTTGGAATTCCTTGCTTCAACAGGTGAACAATTTCGTGAAATATTTAAGCTCCCGTGTAAACCATTGCTTACAAGGTCTTTCCTGAACAAGGCTCAGCTGCCCATGACTTTTTCCTCATTCCACAGTTACCAGTTCACAACAGGCACTTTCATCAGAGAAATGAGATTAGAACATAGCTGGGATGAGGCTTGCTATCAGCAACAAGTGTGCTTCTCCAGCACCCAGAAAGCATCACAATGAATACGAAGAATTTATGGTTCTTTTTAATGTACTGTCTTCCCCTTCTTCTCAAATTCCTCATCCTGCCAAAGTACATTACATCTTTCTTTGGACAGGAACTAACTTTCAGATGAGATCTTTTGCATAAATTAAGTTTATTCCCTGCTGGGATATTAAATACAGAAATTCGTATTTTCCAAAGACAAATATACCTAATTAAAAAAAAACGCAAAAAAAATATTACGTGGCCATTAACACTTTATACAGTACTGATATACTGGGAATTTATGAAAACAGAAAAGTTACGTAGTTATGAGCAGAAGACAAACATTTCCACAGTTGATAATCTATGAAATTCTTAATTAAATTATAGCATATCATACTTTTCCTCACCAATTAGCAACTATATTTTCAAAAACTGTCAGTATTAATGAGTATAATCACAAAACAACGCAGAAAACAAATTAATAGTCACAATTTTCTTGAGAAGAAATCTGAAGATGTGCTGCATAAACTCTATTATCTTCAGGGACATTTTATTAATAAGATGAATTATTAATCTCTGAGTATAACATTGAAATAATATAGCTCAATCTCCAAACAACATTGACTATGTGTCATCTCCACTCTGTTAGTTGTGCTCCCAAAAAGGACTGAAACAAAGAGTTGTGCCCAACATCTTGAAAGCACACTATGAGCAGAAACACCATTTGAATTCTCTGCCCATGTCATCCAACGAGCCTGCCTATGCCCTATAGGTCTTCTCCAAAGATCTCGGGCAGATTTTACTGCTGAGAGAGTGTGGGTGTTGCCTGAAGTCAGTTCAATCCTTACAAAGACAAGGCACTTGCAGTTTGATTTTGAAGAAGCCAGTTGTGGTTGAACTAAATTTCAGTTATGTGGAAATAAAATCTGCTGGGCACATGAGGCTTACACTGAGATAGTCAGTTCCACATAAAACCTACCTTTCACACGAGGCTTTAGCATTCCTGTCACCACTTTCTTGCTGAAACACAGAAAAATAGAAGTGTCCATTCATTTGTCTCAGTCAATGTTGGCACACAGCTAAACTCTTGAAACCCTCAAACTTACTAAATTATATAGTCTGGAGTAGAATATATTTATCTGCTAAACCTTCACACCATCTAAGAGTTTTCCTTTTCTGACACATAGCTCATGTTTTTCTTCTTGAAGTTAAAACTTCTAGTCCTTTTCAAATGGAAAATCGGCAAAAAAAATTTATCCTTGTCTCCTCTGATATCTTAAATCTAGTCAGCACTTTTCAATGCTTTCTACAGTATTCTCTTTTCTAGACTCACTAATCCATATTTTCCAGTATTTTCTTGGAAGAAAAAGGAATTTACCAGTTAAACTAATGAAACTGTTGTTTTGTTTCATATACATTTCATATTTTTAAGGGTGCAAAGTTGATTAAACAATTAATGTGTGTGAATTAGAAATACAATTTGACTTTCTTTTGAAATTTAGAATTCCATTTACTGCTTTTCAGAGTTTCAGTTTTAGAGTTTTAATTAAAAGTTATATAGGACTGAAAGGTTCTATACAGATGTTTTCAAAAAGTACTTCAAATATTAGTTGCATGTCCTGGCTAAGAAGACAAAACACAAAAGTTATAATTATACAATCTTATATTTTATGACTACTAAATGGGAGGGCTTTTTCCCATTTTGATTTAGTGTCATGGTTTGAAAATTGCCCCCCCTGGGAGCCGGGGGTCCTAGAGGTGATTGGATGCCAGGGTAATCTCTCCTGAAGAACCAATCACCGCTCGTCTTGTTCGCTCCTGTGAAAAATCATATATACACAACTGCGGGAGTTGTTGGCAATCGGTCTGTCTGTCTGCTGCTGTGTGGGTGTGAGAAGGCCCAGGGGTGGCAGGGCCCCCTTCTTTCCCCTCCGGGGGGAAGGTGGGCCCTGCGGCCCCACAACTCTGGCCTAAGCCAGAGCTGGAGGCAGCATTGGAGTGAGTGTGTGTTGTGAGGGAAGAGACTCACAGCACCTGAAGGTAAGCGGGAGGGAGGAGCCAAGCCCTCTTCCCCTTCCCCCCATTTGCAGCTAGACTGCGGAGGGGGCTTCTTCTTTTCCCTCTCACTGTAAAGTGGAGGGGAGGCTCGGCATTGGAGCCGAGCCAAGTGGACAGGCGGAATGCAGCCCGGTGCCAGGGAGATAACTCCAGGTGAAATTGGAGATGGACCAGAGAAAGGCCCGGAGGATGTCCTTGCAGTGATTTAAACAGAGGACAGCCAAAAACTCGGAGGAAGAATGAAGATTCCAAGACACATATGTGTGATAAACTAAACTGATCTATAGCAGCATGGAACCGAGGTATGAGACTGACACAGCAGAGACTGACACGGAACCAAGGAGGACGGACTCAGAGCTATCTTCTTGGACTTCGTAAGGAAGAAAAGACTTCAGCAAACAGCTGGAGGTTGGTGGGGAGAGTGAACCCTTTTCCCTGAACGCTCCCACAAGTTAAAGACTGGTTACCTATCAACCTGAAGGGCTTTTCCTGGACTGAATTAAGGGAGAAGCTTAAAGGGACTGATAGAAGTGTGTAATATTATATATATGGTTGCTTTTAGCTTGTACAATATTTATTTGTATAGTAAATAAATGTATATACTTCCCTTGCCCCTCCATAGAGGTGTCTGCCTGAAAGTTTCTCTTCGGTGTTGAGATAAAATTGTGGGAAGGGGTGGGGGAAGCCTGGAAATTGGATTTTGGATTTCTGTGGTGGCTCAAACCACCACATTTAGTATCTGCTTTGCACTAAACTGGTCTAGTTTAGCCTGACATAAATATATATTTTTGCATGGGTCAAAGGCCAAAGATCAATCTTTTGGATCTGAGAACCTATTTAAGTGCTGATTTTGCTACCTCTGTTGCTGCCATTCCCTTACCAACTCACAGTATCCAGAACTCAGTTGCCTTTGGGTCGAACAGCAGTGAAATATTAATTTATGAGACTATATGCATAGAAGGGGACATAAAAAGCTCACAAATACAATGGATCAAAACCTACTCTTTTTATCAACATTAGTAACTATTTTCAATTAGTAACCAGAATACAAATTCTTATAAGCAGACAGAAATTCCTTAAAGGTAACAATATTTTTCAATTATGGAATTGTTGAATAATACAGCGTGCCCATAAAAAAAATTTCTGAAATTTTGTGGTAAGAGCTAGCATTGGTATTTAGAATAAGAAGCTGCACCTGACATCTTAGGAAATGTAAAATATAAAACAAAAGAAATATTTACTTTCTTATGCAACATGGAGAATCAGAATGAACACAGAGTAAAAAGAATAATCTAATTCTGAATGCTGTAAAATGTAAGAAATAGAAAACATGGTATTTAGCTGACCTCTAATAAAAGTAAAGCCACTCTTCTAATAGAGCAAATTAAAAGATTATTGTGACAATTAAAAGATCACAATCACAATCAATTAGAAAATGTAAGAAATGGAACTGTTCTCTTGAATTGGAAACCAAAGAAATTAAGAAGATAGGTGGCTGGTAAAATAGGGGACAATATAAAAGACATAAAAAAGACTGGAAGAACTGCTGAAATCTCACATTCCTCCCTTTGGTCTTCTTTAGATGAGAATTGTGGCACTTTACTGAGGCTTTATTAACATAATAAATAAACCACATGACCCGGTTGGTTGGATTCCCAACAACCAAATCTGTTTACTGGAAGCAAACAGCATCTTTTATATGCACTTCAAAACAACGTGTGATTCTCTTAGCCAACCCCATGGGACTTGCCACTGCCTATGTGTATTAGAGTATATTTTGGGGACTACATCTCCCAGAATGCTTTGTCTAGCATCCTCAAAACACATTCCCCACATCTCCCCCAGCCTTCATCATGGCT
>NW_021939718.1:9665286-9827028 GCF_001715985.3 Manacus vitellinus | reverse complement strand
TCCGAGGAGATGAGGCTGCCTAGGTAATTAAACTGCTGGACTGATTTGAGCTCTGATTGGCCAATGGTGATGTGGGGATGATGGAAGACTTCCTGAGGTGCAGGTTGATGGAGAACTTCAGTCTTCTTTAAGCTGACTTCCAGCCCAAAGAGCTCAGCAGCATCTGCAAAGCAGGATGTTAAACGCTGCAGAGCTGCTTCTGTGTGGGCGACAAGGGCGGCGTCATCAGCATAAAGCAGCTCCCGGACAAGATGGTTTAAGGTCTTGGTGTGGGCCTTCAGTCACCTTAGATTGAATAGGCTTCCATCAGTACGGTATCAAATGTAGATACCGTCCTGATCATCGAGGTCTGCCGTGGCCCTTTGGAGCATCATGCTAAAAAAAGACTGTGAATAGGGTAGGAGTGAGAAGACAGCCTTGTTTCACACCATTCTTAATTAATCTGTCCTGGCAGATGAACCTTAGGATTAAAGGGTGGGTTCAGTTCCGCACATACTGCATCGTACCTAAAAAATCCATTGCACAGGCTTGAAGGCTTTTCCCCCAGCTTTATTATTCAGACAAATCATAGAACAGTTTAAATAATAGAACAGTACATTTTTAACCTTGTAAACCCTTTAACAATTACCATTGTATCACAGTGACCCAGCTCACTGCTTTACCTTGGTTCTTCAACAAACCTACTTATTTGAACTTTCATCTCTAACCTTTTGAATTTGCTTGATATAAACTTGAACATTTATTTTCTTAAGGGTTTGTGTGTAACTAGGATGAACAACAACTTTGTTAACTTGAGAGTTCTAGCATAACTGGGTAGAACATTGATTTTTACGTTTCTAAGGGTTTGCATATAATTGGTAGAAGCATCAGCTTTATTTTTCTGAGGGTTTTTTATAAAACTGGGTGGAACTTATATAACTGGGAGGAACAAGAAACATCAACCTTTATTTGTCTAAGGGTTTGTGTAGAACAGGGAAAATTCAACTTTATTTCAACAATAGGGATTACTGGGGGGTAAACGTCATGAACTGAATTCTTCTCATGTGACCATGTGGCTGAGGTAATGTTACCTTTTTAAAATCTAGCGTTTAAAGTGCTTGTACACTCACATAACTTTCTTGCATTCACTCACACACATTTATACGGGTGGTCACCACTCTTTTTCTTCACATGTACACTTACGGCTTTTAATAAGATTCTGTATTTTTGCCACATTGGTCATTTTCAGTAGTAAATATCAGTTCTGTGTCTTCAATTATCACTCTGGTTCTTGCTGCTGCTGTGAAGGTATACCTATGTAGGATTTGACACACCTGGAGGGAGATATACATGCATACCCCCTTCCCCAAGTCACGAGGTCCACCAGTCCCATCCATTGCCCCGATACTAAGTCTTTTATCATGACCATTGTTTTGGGAAGGAAAATGCCTGAGGTCTGTATTGTCTCTCATACCCACTTTTCTCTGCACTGTCATGATTTAAAAAATTTATGACATATGTTGTTTTTCACAGACATTCCTGTGGGCTACAGATGGACTCCCCCTTTCTTTGTCTTTTTAGCATGTCTTTTAGGGTACGGTGTGTTCTCTCTACCATGGCCTGTCCCGTGGGTGAGTGCAGTATGCCTGGGGAATGAGATATTCCCCCGTCTGTTAGGAAAGTTTTGATCTTCGCTGAAATGTATGCTGGGTCGTTGTCAGTTTTGATCTTTTTTGGAGTCCCTACTGTTGCAAAGCAGTTAAGCCAGTGCCTTATGACATCTTTTGCCTTTTCCCCAGTGTGTGTGGTGGCAGTTATGTATCTGGAGTGCATGTTGACTGTAACATGAACATATTTTAGCCAACCAAACTCTGGTTATGTGTGTGATATCTGTCTGCCACACCTCATTAGCTATTAGTCTCCTGGGCTTAACTCCTTTCTGGGATGGCATTAGAGTAATTTGTTGGCAGTTTGGACATGACATGACTGTGTCTCAAGCCTGATTGAGGGTGATTTGAAATTGTCTCTTCAGAGAACGTGTTTTCTGGTGGAAAAAGAAATGAGACAATTTAGCTTGCTCCAGTGTCCTAGGCACTGCAGTGAACACAGCTGCTGCATCGGCTCTTTGGTTTCCTTCTGCTATAGGCCCTAGCATTTCTGTGTGTGATCTAACATGCATTAGGTAGAAATCAAACCTTCTGTGGTTAACAAGAAGCCATACAGTGCGTATTTCAGCAAGTAAGTGTGGATTAGCAACATCTCAAAGGAAGGAAGCCTCAAGACGTGAAACCAAACCTGCTGCATAACATGAATCAGTAACGATGTTAATTGGTTGATCTGAAAACAGTTCAAAGGCAATGCGAATAGCTGCAAGTTCTAGGACCTGTACCGAACCATGGTTCATGGTCTGTACTTCCTTTTCCCACTGTCCTGTGGCAGGGTTTACCCACGTCCATGCAGTCTTTTTGGACCATCCTGATGCATCAGTAAAAACCATGAGGCCTTTTACTGGCTGGTGTTGGCATCTGCGTGTGGCTTTCAAGGGTAGGTTACACATTTCTGCCCAAAGTCTGTGCTTAGGACAGTGAGTGGAAATGTCACTGTCATAGCCTGCCAAGGCTGCCTGGAATCAACATCTTCAGTCAGTAGCCGGTCGAGGTTGTCCTTTGTCGCTGGGATGTAGATGGTCACTGGATCTCGTCTGTCCAATTCCTGTAGACATTCCCTGCCTTTAATGACAAGCTTGACAAACATTTCATTAATTGCCCACACAATCTTTGGTGGTGAGTGGGGCAGAAACAGTCACTCCAGGACCCTCAGTGGATCTGATTCAGCCTGGTCCCACTGAAACAAAACTGCAAGTGGCCGGAACCTGCTAGGAACAAGTGCAAGGCAGGTGTGAAGTTCAGGATTTCTCCTTCTGCCTTGTCTGCTATCGATTGCCTGAGAACATGTCTAACACTTGCTTTGCCTCTGTGGTCCAAGATCAACTAGATGTCAATTCTGGATCACCTTTCAGAAGCTCAAAGAGGGGGTGCAGTTCCTCTGTGGTCAAGCCTAAGATAGGCCTTAACCAGTTGACGGCTCCCAAAAGTTTCTGTAAGTCGTTTAAGGTTAAAGTGTCCTTTACCTTAATTCTCAGTGGCTGGGCTGAGATCTCCTGCTGCGCGATCCTCCATCCAAGGTAGGTCCAGGGTTGAGATCGTTGGATCTTCTCTGGAGCGACCTGCAACCCTGCTTCTTGGACAGCATTAGTCAGAGCAGTTATAACAGTTTGTAACTCAGTCTCTTTGGCTGTGGTGACCAAGATGTCATCCATGTAATGGTAAATGATTGCTGAGGGGTGAAGCTTTCTGACAGGGTGGATAGCCTTTACCACAACAGTCTGACAAATCTAGGGGCTATTGCTCGTCACCTGAGGCAAAACAACCCAGAGGAACCTCTGCATGGACTGTGCACGGTTTAGAGCGAGGATGGAGAAAGCAAATCGTGGCACATTGCTGGGGTGTAGAAAAATGGTGAAAAAACAGTCCTTTAAATCAGTTACCACTAAAGGCCATCCTGCTGGAAGCATAGCAGGTGAGGGAAGTCCTGGATGTAATGCCCCTATGGGTTCTATGACTGAGTTAACTGCTCTTAAGTCATGCGACATCCTCCACTTGCCACTTTTCTTTGGTATGCAGAACACCGGAGTGTTCCACAGACTGGAGGTTGGCACTATATGTCCTGCATCTAGTTGCACTTGGACTAGGTCTCTTAGGGGAGCAAGCCATTCCCTTTTCATGAGCCACTGATTTACCCATATAGGGTCATGAGTTTTCCATGTCAGCTTAATTTGTCCTTGGAACGGCTGGTCAATGGCCCTCACCAAAAATTTTGAGCATCTCTAGTTGCAATTTGCATAACAGTGCCAAATTGGCCGAGCACATCTCTTCCCCACAAGGTGCATGGAATAGGAGCAACAAAGGGAGCTATCTTGGCAACCTGCCCCTCTGGCCCCAACACCGTGCATATTTGTGCACTCTGCCTAGGCCTTTGTATGCCTCCAACCCCCTGGACAGTCGAAGCAGGAAAAACAGTGGGCCCGTCAGCTGGCCAGTCAGTGTCCTTAACAATTGTAGCATCTGCTCCTGTGTCCACTGTATTAGGGGTTAATTACACTGATACTTTTGGTCTGTGTTTGGCCCCGCCACCTGTGAAAGTGTTACTCTTTCCCTGCCAAGTTACGGGAAAACAAGCACGGATAAACAGGAAGGTTTTCCTTGAAGAGAGTTTCTTGTATAAACTGTTTTAATTGGTGTTCTGTGATTGGCTAATTGTCCTCCAAGGTCGCTTGAGGGAGAATTTGAGGAGGAGGAGGATGAAGCAGCGCCCCCAGACTCAATTAAGAAAGACCCCCAAAGCATACTGCGCGTGCGTTAGGGGATTTCCAAAGTTCTCACACATGCGCAGAAGATACACTTACATAACCGGGAGGTGGGGCTGAGGGCCTCTGGCTGGGCAGTGCTGGCCACACCTGGGAGGTTGTGGTCACTCAGTTAATTGTATAAAAGTAGATAGAGCTTTCTTGGAAGAGAGCTAACTTCACAACAAGGACAACGTTACCTTTGGCAGGGACGCCTGCCAGTTTGTGAACTTACTGACTCTCCAAGGATGCAGCTTCTACTATGGGTAATTATAGGCATGCTAGGTCGGTTTGGGAGGCATGTCCAAGGCACAGGGTACGTGCCGGGGTAGAGGAGCCCAGGGGAGCATGCGCCGACATAGGTAACCTCATTGGTCAAAGAAGTCACATGGTGTTAAAGGATAAAACAGCGCCGATTTTAAAATAAAGGCTCTTTGTTCACCATCACACAAGGAGGTGTTTTTCCTTATTATATAAGGCATACGCCAACCCTACAGGTCGGTAAGATAACTTTATGGGCAACAGCTGGGTAACTGGGGAGGTCGTGCTGGGGGCTTATTTCTCTCCTTCTTCCTCCCTTTTGGGTTTGTTTGTTTTGTTGGCCACCTCTTAGTAATAAATATTGGGTTTTCTTAAGCTTTTAATGGTGTCATGGTTTCAAGATTCGGTATGGTTTAAACCCTCCCTAATACAGTCCACCAAGCCTTTGAATCTGCATCCATCTATCTGACAAGTCATTAGTGGTTGTGCCACAGAAATGGTTTTTGCCCAGAATATTTGAGGCTCGCCTGTGCTCCCGAAAGCCCCTGAATGCCTTTCCCCCTCCCCCACATGCTGTAAAAAAGGATTAGCTGGGCAAGCTGTTGTCCCTCAGGTATGTAACAGGGAGGCACGGGGGTCCATGCCATGATTTGTATCTCGCTGTGAGAATCAATCACTCCAGGTAAGATAAACAAACCCATCCTGGCAGTTGACAATCGTCTGATTAGAAGGGCAGGGACTCCTGGGCCTAGGGGTCCCCAAATCCCTGTGGGGATCAAGACTAAAGCAGTAGATGCTGAAGTTACTGGCTCTCTTGGTAAATGGATTAGTCCATCTGGGTGCTGGCAGATGGACAGAGGAGTCTAAGCACCCTTCAGGCCCACTCAGCCTGTGGCTCTCCCTGCGGAGATGGGAATGTCCTGGGTGACAAGGAGACGGTCAGGAAGAGGGGCTGCTCTGGGCACCTGGGGAGGGTCTGAGCCAAACACTTGGGTTTGTGCTCTCTCCAGCTGGCAGGGGACAGTCTCCAGGCTGGGGGAGTCCCCAGAATCCTGTATGTCCTCTGCTGAGACAGGGGCACCCCAGGATCCTACTACCCATCAGCTACAGGGCTGGTTTGGAGGGGTAACATCTTGGAGACAACCTGGGGTCCCCCCTCCCAGTGCAGGGGGCAGATCCCTAAGCTCAGACAGATGCTGGGATGTCTCATCCTCAAGGCATTTGAGGAAGGCAAGCCCAGCACTGTGGCTCAGAAGGCTTTTCTGTGTCCTCCTCAAATTCCTCCACCAGACGAAAAGTGAGAGAAGCTGTGGAGGGCTGCATTCCCCACCTGTGGTTCATTTGGGTCAGCTGGCCTGGTTGTGTCCCTTTGGTTGTGGGCGAGGAATATTGAGACACAGTGCTGATGCTGTGCCAGCCCTGCTCAGCAGTAGCCAAAACACTGGTGTTACCCGTGGTAACAAAGGTGTTACCAACACCTTTCCAGCTCCCAGTGCAAAGCACAGCACTGGGAGGGCTGCTATGGAAAAATTATCTCCATCTCAGCCAGACCCAATACACTCCCCATGAATGAATGCAACACATCAGGTTTTAATTCAGAAAACAGAGACAACAATAATCAACTGGGAAACTTTTTTATTTAAGCAACAAGGTAGAAGTAAAACCTATTCTATCAAGCAGGGCTTTAAAACATTTTGCAGCAAAAATCAAACGGACAGTCAGAAAAGTAGTAGAATTTAGGAAAATTTTATCAAGTGAGAGTCTTCTCCAAACCTGCTTTCAAATTGTGTAAATAACTGCAAAACCAGAACTAAGAAATGCTCAGTAATATGCCAGTATCCAGTGAAAACCAGTTTTAGTTAATTACAGTCATTCCCCAACACTCAAAATGCACATTAGGAATCATGCATCTCTGTCTCACCTACCTGGTAAGCTTGCACAGAAGTACACTACCAGCCTACATCAGAAAGAGGACAATTTTAGTATTAACATCTTCCAGGTAAAAGCAATAGTCTGCAGAACTACTGTGAAAAACTCCTGACACTGGTGAAGTGCTGGTCTTTGAGTTACACATTAACTTCCTTTGGTTTCAGGTCTCTTATCACAAGAGCTACAACGTGCACTTAGTGAGGACTGGCATGTAAAAATTTAGGAAATGAAGATCCCACTGCTTTCTGGGTTACCCACAGATGTAGTGGGCTTAGAGGTGGCTGATCATCCCCTTCTTAATCTATTTGAGTCCCTAGGAGACCCTCACAGATAATGTAGAGTAAACAATGTCTTGTTCACTCTGAGTCTGCGTTAGAACTCTCACTATCACAGATGCACAAATAGCACAGCATCAACATTGGGCACATTCACGATCCCAGGTAAGTGTGATTTACTGATCTTTGTGACAGAATAAGGTACATAAATTGTCATTGATAAATATACTGATAAGAGAAAGTACAAGCAATGGTATTCCCATGAAATAAGCAATGGTATTTCCATGAAATAAGGGGGAGCAGAGGGGTACAGCCCATTGGCCATTCCAGGATACAAAGGGGGAGTCTCCTCTGACTTCCTTCCCCCCTTAAGATTTTAATTTTTTCTTTGAGGTGGGGAAAAGACAACATTCCAGTTGATGTCATCTCATGATAAGGTGCAGTTTGAGTGACTATACTCATACATGTAAAGCATGTACAGGTTTTACTTCCTTAGCACATGCAGGGTGTTAAAAGTAATATGTATTTCCAAGTCAACGAAACAGAAGTTCAGCTTTTGGTCACTGGTTTGGCCATTCCTCTGGCTCAGTTCCCATTAGCTGCATTGTTTTAAACAGGGCATGACCACAACACCTCTGTGCCGCTCCATCCCTTTTCCCATTCCTTTCTTAGGGCAGCACACCAAGCTCTCTCAGTGTTCCTGCTCCCAATACATGTAGAGTTTGTTTCTGGTGAACTGCCAACACAGACACTTCTCTTTGCTCAGCTTTGTCTTTTAGCATTTCTCCACAGGGACTGAAGAAAAATGTCAGCTTATGGCATCTGTACTCTAAAGCTACAGAAAATATATGTGAGGCCTCTACCATGGCCAGATGGCATTGTTCCTTGGGAAATTACAACAGTCAAAAACTACATCTTCTGTTTGCAGTAGTGAGAGAATACACCCTCACAGGACATCAGGGTGTACATGCAAAGTGTCTTACCTGAAAAGATCTTTAAGAATGCATACTACTGGAAAAAGCACAATCCAAAAAAAACAAAACTAGTACTGGTGAAAACAAAACTGCTGTGGATAAAAGCTGACTGACCAGAAAGCACAGAATAGCCTACACAGATTCCAGGAGGCACGAAAATTTCACACCACTTTATCACAGAACAGTATCCATCCAACAGAATCACTTTAGCAAACCACTGGAGGTCTTCCAAGACCTCTGGACACAATCCTGATTACTTTCTCTATGGGCTCCTGCCTAAACAGGGAGCTTGGACCAGGTGACATTCAGTGATCCCTTCCAACCTTATCCATTTTCACATTCTGTGAAAATGAACAGCAAGTCCAAATCCCTTCTCACAGTTCCCATTAAATTTTTTATCCTGTTGACTTTCAGACTATGTTGTTAATATTGCTCTCATGCACACAACTGGACATGAAAAGCTGAAAGGGTCTGAGCAATCTATCCTAAAGGGGGGAAGACACAGTAAAAAGCAATGAGCACTTCTTCTAGCCATCTCCTCAGTGTTCATTTCTACTGCCTTGCATAGTCTCAAGCACACAATGCTTTTTGGACACTGAGGCCTTTATTCACTCTGCAAATGAATAAACTGTCCGTAGATATTTCCCTCCTAAAGTTACTCCCAACTATCCTACAAAGGGATGTCTGTTACGCTTGTTATTCAGCAGGACTTACTGATTGTAGATCTTCAGCTGAACAACAAGGTGAGGGGTCTCAGAGGATTTTTTTAACATTACTACTCCTGTAGCTGCACCAATGAGTGTGGGGTTTTCCAAACAACCTGGGAGGTATTTGGCCTAAGTAGCAAGTCACTTTACAAGGTTTCTCATAATGTTTAAAGAAGACCCTCTGTATCCTGAACCAAAATGGTTCCAATGGTTCATGTAGTGAAACAGTTGATAAAGCTTCAGGCGTTTCTCAAACCCTGCAGCTTTGGGAATTTTACTGTGATAAGCAGAATAAAAAGAACTGCTGAAGCCACCAAACATCCCAGCTATTGCAAGCTCATACTCTGAATGGCCGTAGAAAGAAGCTGGATCAAAGATAATTGGACCAGAATCATCCTCAGCTACGTTTCCTCCCCATAGATCTCCATGCAGGAGAGCAGGAACAATTTCTATATCACAGAACAAACTGGGTATTTTCAGCTGCAGAAGGAAAAAACAAGACATATAAATACATTTTAAAGTGAATGATTATAGAGTTTTATCTGCATAAACAGCATAGGACAAGTAAACAAAGACGCTGAGCAAATCCAGAAGATTACTATTTTTCATAAAGTCAGCAGCAAAAGAATAGCATCCAAACCTTTTTTAGCAAAAAATTAAATATTTAAAACTGTATTTGGTGCTGGAATATTGACCAGGTTTAAGAACAACCACTATCACCACTTCATCATTAGAAGGCTCATGGATTTCTCACCAACCCTGAGGAATTTCCACAAAGTAGTACCCAAGGAGCTAATACTGCAGTCACTTAATTAGATGCAAATAGTAAATGAACAGACAATGTGCTTATGTACATTTCTCATCATGAACATGTTACAGGGAATGAGAAATATGAACTCCATCTAGTATTTCCCAAACAGTGAGGCAAGGTGTTATCTGTCACTCTGGAATTCACTTTGGAATACTAGCATAGGGTGATGTAGCAAAAGCCCTTGCACCTTAAAATAAAGGGCCTCTTAAGACCTAAAAACTGGAGTTTCTTACCAACAGAACCAGGGCCAAACTAAAAAACAGCAACTTTGTTTTAAGAAAATAAAATCTGAATAACTGATACCCAGCTATCACTATAACGAGAACGGAGAGAATTGCTCCTACCTGAAGTTGTGCCCAAAGTTCTCTTGCTTCCCTGTCTCCTGAACTCTTTTCGATCATGTCCATCTGGGGCTGGATTCTTTGTTTGGCAAAGAAGGTCACCCAGTCACTCTGCCAGTCATTCACCTGAAGGACAGGACTGACCTGTCAGTTCTACACCATATGAAAGGCTTACTTTCTTCATTTTCAAATAAACATTTTAAGGATTGTTTGGTACCTTTGTGCTGGTACCAAATACAACAGTAAATGCTACCATTTAACTGGACATTATCTTAAAACATTAAATTAGGGGAGTAAAGTTTTCTTTAGTGATTAAAACCCAAGAAATGGAAGAGCTATGAATGTCCAGTGCAGCAAGAAGTGCTGTCCAAAGCACTACTTTCCTTAGAAGACTGGAAAATGTTTTTTCTTTTCACTGTTCCACAAAAAATAATTTATTATGATAATTTTGACCCTTTCTGTCATTGAAGAGAAAAAAAGATAAACTTAAAAAAAGATAAACTTAAAATGATAAACTTCTGATGATGTACAACCTACCTGTGGAAGATAGCCACAGCAGGTAATTGTATGAAAGCCAAACTGATCCACAAACTGGACTTCCGTTTGCCCTTGCCCCTTACCTTTCAAACCAAAAACAAAAATTCAACACTAATGACAAAATATTAAGCAGCCACAATGTAAATGAACCTTAAAAACTATGCAAAAGTACAATGCTGCTTCTACTGAGAATAAAAACAAAATTGCTCTTTTTTTTACAATGGTTGTTGCTGTTGTTTTTTAAGTTTAAAGCTCAATGTAAAGCAGCCATATTCTACTTTTCATAATCACATTTTGAGGTATTGTGTCTCCTCTGATGTCATGTCCTCCTAGAAACTGTGGTTTAGACTCCTGAGAGTGTCAAATTGAGTGTGTTTTGCTCACAGAGATCCAAACAGAGCAAACAAAAGCAAAAAGAAGCCCTCCTACCTGGGTGCTTCATCCAACTCATACTATCTTTAGTGGAAAGAGACAAACTTGTCCTGAAGTGGCAAAAGCTATTTCAACTCTTCTGTAGATTATTATTAATTAGGTTAAATTTGCAAACAGTACTGTACCAACTGTGCTCTCTTCCTTCTTCAGCTTCTCTGCAAGTTGCCGGTTATGAAGGTGAAGATCAGCCAGTTGTGTTCCAAGAAGAGCTGAATGTCTATGAAAAAAAATATTCTTAGCAACACTGACACATGAACGAATTCACGTCTTGATAACCAAGGAATTACTTCAAAATATTTATCAAGTAAGTAAAAGAAGTCTGCATCTCTAACAAAATAATTTTTTACAAGATTTCAGTTAAAAATGCCTCCTCTTTCTATCAATATTGCACACAGACAAAATATACTTATGTGGTTGTTTCTGATGTGACTGTTAAAAAAAATGAAGAACTATCAATTCTAATTTCTGTGCGATATCACTTCCAGAAGAACTTCCAGTAAGATATCTGTGAGAAAGCACAACATGTTATGCCTTTTTTTTTTATGACAAAAAGTCTTTGGAAACAGAGCCAAACAAGGCTCTCTTCTCTGTATCTTTGTCTCTAGCTTCTTTTCTCTAAAAGGTCTAGAAGATGTGGCAGTCAAGTAGGCCTTGTTTATTATCTACTTTTAATAAGAGCTCATCCTCTACACACTGCAATAAAGTCTTGCAGCAATTACAAACAACTCTTACAGCCAGTTGCCTCCCACATTAATAACAGTACATTCCTTTTCCTGTCTTTGATGTTTCTCTACTTTCCCTGTTCTCAAGGCACTGTCACTTAAGACAAATTTATTTCTTCATTTTGTTCCTGTTAGCACAGGTGGTAATTATCCCCAGATATCTGCATGAAAAAGGAAGAGTTTGCAATCCAAAACAAGATCTTTGCCCTTTCTCTGGGGGCTCACTGAGGGCTCTTCATGAATTAGAAACTCTCCCAGGAAGCAGAATGAGGGATGACTTTAAACTGGCTGCAGAAGTTCTGAAAATGAGGTGAGAAACTGGTCATGACCACGTCCCTAATGAAATCAGACACATGGATTCAACATATAAATGCTTGTTAGAGAGAAGGGTTGAAAGTCTGAAACTATCAAAATGAAAGCAAGAGTTCTAAAAATATTGAAATTAATTCATTTGGGGAAGTGCTTCTGCATACTCATGGCAAGCAACAAAGCACTGGCTCATATCAAAGGCAAGTACACAGAACAGGTGATCAGGTCATTTTCCTTACTATAAAAAGGAAGCTTACTTTTATCACTAATTACCTAAGCAAACAAATCCAAAAGTAACCAAAACTCAAACTCATTTCTTGATGTATGACCAATTTTCTAGGTGAGGCATTATATTTTATACAGTTGTCTGCTGTATAACTTTCTGTATGTTTCCTGACTTGCTCTGTAAAAATTTAAACAAGTTTCCCCTCTGAAAACAAGTGACGTAACTGTCACAACAACCAAAATTTCTCGTTAAAGGAGGCAAAGATAACACTGTGTTTTACCTGTTTAAGCCTCTCATTTCCAAATGTTCCATCACAAACGCAGTGCTGCCCCCAGGCAGGTCTATAACTTTGATGGGTTTAGGCACTTTTATCGCCTGCGTTTTCAGGAGGGCTTCCAAACTTGCCATTTCTCCCTCAAACATTCTTCTGGCCTGCCAGACATTAGAGAAAAGCATCAGTCTCCATGAAAATCAGTCACTGGTAAACCAGGCACTTTCACAAAACAGCACTTTCACAAAACCAATCAAGGCTGTAAAAGTTAAATGCTTCTACTTTAGAAGAGTCAGGCAGACATTGCAGAAAAAGAGCATGTGGGAAATCTAACAAATGTGGTTGAAAATAAAAGCAGGAACTATAATAAATAAAACAGAAGCCACAACAAATAAAACAGAATGCTACCCCTTTAGTACTGATACATGAAACACTGCCAAAGGACAATTTGCAACAGACATCAAATAAAAATTCCAAAGCCTACAGGACATCATAGAAATGACAAAACAGTTTGGGTCTGAATGGACCTTAAATTTCATCTTGTTTCACTCCCTGCCATGGGCAGGGACACCTTCCACTGGACCAGGTTGCTCTAAGATGCATTCAATCTGGCCTTGAACACTTCCAGGGATGGGGCAGCCACAGCTTCTCTGGGCAACTTGTGCCAGGGCCTCACCACCCTCACAGAGAAGAATTTCTTCCCAGCATTCCATCCCAACCTATTTTTTGTCAGTTTGAACCCATTCCCCCTTGTCCTGTCACTGCCTGCTCTTGTAAAAAAGACATCTTTCCTGTCTGCCCCTTCAGGTACTGGAAGACCACAATTAGGTCTCCCCCCAGCCTTCTCTTTTCCAGGCTGGATAATCCCAGTTCTCTCAGCCTTTCCTCATAGGAGAGGTGCTCCATCTCTCTGACCGTCTCTGTAGCCCTCTTTTTGACTCACGAGTGAAGAACTGCTGAGCTACTCAGCCATGAGTTAGCTCTGTTCAGAGGAAATCAGTTAATACTGTATCTCTGTCTAAAGCATCATACTAGGTTAAAGCCTGCTGCTAAAATAGAGTAAAAACTGCTGATGCACAGCTGCTGCTGTACACACAGCACAGCATTTACAACACACTTGAGCAAAGTTCACTTTCATCAGTGCTCAGGATCCACACACAGGCAAAAGCACTGAAAAGGAAACAGCTGGATAGAAAAATACACCGAGATCTTTTTTTCCCCAAGCGCAATCTTGCAGCTAGCTGGCTGCTGTGTATTTAGCTAGTTAAATACACAATTATCAAAGGCATAGGAAGGGCCCATTCAAACTACCTATCTGTATTTCAAACAACTGATGCTACCAATTCAAACTCTTTTCTGTAAAGCTGGATAACCTTCCTATATTGACCCAAGTTACCACCTCTGTGCATCCATCTAGCTCCCCAATATGAACAGAAAGCATAGAGAAATTTGGAATAAATATAGTGGCATACATGCTTCCAAACACATTTGTTTGCTATGAAAGACAAACACAAGTTCTGACTTCTGTTCTGCCATTGAAACTTTTTACTTGATAGACACAACTATAAGGTATCTTTAAAGGAAATTCCACCTGAGCTCTGCTTTTCCTGCTGTAGAGCTATGTTGCATTGTACTTATGTCCATCAAATGCTGACATCTACCTTCAACAGCAGGCAGTTCCAGGTATTGAAAGCAGAAAATCTTGAGGAATTGTGGCAAAATATCACTTACTGAGAAGAGCTCCTCACACGCAGGGAATTAATTAGTGGTTTACTTACAACCACAAAAGGTGCAGACAATTTTACACCTGCCAGTTTGCCTTAGACACTATTACAGCACTCGCAGACACAGTTACACCACTGTCGCCCCCCCACGAATGACAACAACATGTCATAGTACTGCATGCCCTGGACAAACAATACTGATACCACAACACAATCCCACCACAGAAATCACTTAGGTTGGAAAACACCTCCAAGATCATTGAGTCCAGCCTTTGACCCATCATCACTTTGTCAACCAACCCAGAGCACTGATGCCACATCATCGTTTCTCAAACGCCTCCAGGGATGGGGACTCCAGCACCTCCCTGGGCACCCCCTTCCAATGCTTAACAACCCTTTCCATGATGAAATTCCTCCTGATGGCGAGCCTGAACCTCCTTTGCCACAGCTTGACGCCGTTTCCCCTTTTCCTAACCTTGTTCCCTAAGAGCAGAGCCCGACCCCGCCCTGGCTCCACCCTCCTCTCAGGGAGTTGCAGAGAGCGAGAAGGTCCCCCCCGAGCCTCCTTTTCTCCAGGCTGAGCCCCCCCAGCTCCCTCAGCCGCTCCTGGTGCTCCAGACCCTTCCCCAGCTCAGTTCCCTGCCTGGTCACGCTCCAGCCCTTCAGTGTCTTTCTTGTCCTGAGGGGCCCAGAACTGCCCCCAGCACTCGAGGTGTGGCCCCAGCAGTGCCCAACACAGGAACAGTCACTGCCCCGGTCCTGCTGCCACACTAGTGCTGACCCGAGCCAGGAATGCTACTTCCGACAGCGCCGCCTGCCCACCTCCCTCGCTCCCGCTCCCTACCCCACCACACCTCCGCCTGGGGGTTGCTCTTGACGAACACCCGGCCGCGGTCCGTGTCGTAGCTCTGGCCCTGGCTGATACAGCCGCCGCCGGTGTGCCCGGTGGGCCGCAGCAGCGCCGTTGCCGAGCTCCCGCCTCAGCGCGTCCTCCATGGCGCCCGCGGGGTCGCTGCGGCTCGCGGGGAGCTGAGCGGGGCACGGGCGGGCAATGGGGCCGGGAGGAGGTGGCTCGGGGCTTTCGCTCCTCCTGGCCCGCAGATTCGGTTTTGTTCTTACTGTTTTCACAGAATCACGGAATATACCGAGTTGGAAGGGACCCACAAGGGTCGAGTCCAACCCTCAGACCTGCACAGGACCACCCCCAAGAATCACACCGTGTGCCCGGAGTATCAGCCAAACGCTGCTTGAGCTCTGGCAGCCTTGGTGCTGTGACCACTGCCCTGGGGAGCCTGTTCAGTGCCCGACCGCCCTCTGGGGGAAGAACTTTTTCCTAATATCCAACTTAAACCTCTCCTGACACAATTTCAGGCCGTTCCTTCTGGTTTGAGTCCTGTCTCTGGTCCCTACAGAGCAGAGATAAGTGCCTGCCCCTTCTACCACTTAAAGTGAAGAGTTTGCATTAATGAGAGACGACAGAAAACAGCCTTGAAGTATTTCAATTTCCTACACTATTTTTAATTCAAATATGCACAACTTCATAGTAAAGGTACTATGTCTTCAGTATCTACTGATAAGTTTATTTCAATGTAAAAACCTAAGTCCTGAAGAAAAGACAAGAAAAAAGCAGCTTCAAATATAAGCAACAGGAAC
The DNA here is from genome assembly GCF_001715985.3 of Manacus vitellinus. Taxonomy (NCBI): domain Eukaryota; kingdom Metazoa; phylum Chordata; class Aves; order Passeriformes; family Pipridae; genus Manacus; species Manacus vitellinus. The sequence goes on along the minus strand of NW_021939718.1, from coordinate 9,811,472 downwards.
AACAAAAGTAGTTAACAATACTGAAACCTAGTGCACAAGTTTGATATGCTACAGTTCAGTAACGACATACATAATCTTAAATTTCAAATAAATAAGATATAGTTCCTAGATGTGTCCTGGCTGACACAGCTGGTGCCAGAACTCCACCTGCTGTTTTGTCAAATCCGATATTAGTCTCTTAATGTGAGACATCTTATTGTGCAGATACTGGCATCTGTTCTTCAGAGTAGCTGGGGCTAGACTGCAAAGGAAAAATAAGAAAATCTGGGCATGCAAACATGTCCTTTCCGTTAAAATAGCCTTGCGCCAGGCTTAGTGGTTACCACCTCCTACAGACTGTTTTTTCTTCTCATACCCTGTTAAGACCTTTCTTAAGAAGTATCTTCAAGGAAAGAATAAACAAGCATAAAGCCAATATGAAGAACATTTCACTATTAACAGAAAATGCAAACAGATGTACACCATTAAAAATATGCTGTTTGACTCAAGATTCTGTGAGCCATCACTCTCCTGCTTTGCAAAAATAAACACCAAGCCCCCATATCACCCAAGATCTGCAAGTAAACCTGTCAACTAGCAACAAAATCAGTACCTGCTCCAATACTCCCTTTGGCACATGCCTCACGCTGCCATGCATCCACGAACGGCTCAGACAAGTGCAGCCTGAGGGCTGGACAACTTTTTTTGGCTGGGTTTTGCAAAAAAATCAGTGCCCAGCCCACACAGCACCTCAGCAAGTATGCCAGTTACTTAAGAGGATTTACAATAATACTCCTTCACAAAATACACGAGTTCTGATATTGAAGATGTGGAATTTGCACATATCCATATCGGATATGGATATGTGTCCATATCAGAAGCGTGCGTGCTGAACACCCAACGCACATCAGGGCATCTCTGCGCGGCCATTGTGACCTCGCTGATGAGAGGGGCTCTGCAAAGTTCTGGCGTCACAAGGGGGTCCCCGGCTCCCCAATAAAAGCGGGTGAGCCGCACGCCCCGCACACCACATGGCCGCTACCGCCGGCGCTCCGCAGCCGCCGCCGCTCCCGCCGCCGGGCGCGCGGAGAAGGCGGCGGGCTGGATCCCGCCGCTCCAGATACCGCCGGCGCCGCCGGGGCGGCAGGAGGCGCAGACGCCGCTGAGCGGGCACCGGGCAGCGCGGACCAGGCCCCGTACGGACACACGGCGGGCCGGACAATAAATTAGCACGGCAAACGTCACATGGGTGTGCTTGTCTCTGCTTCGCCCCCCTCACAGCGCCTCACGCCTCAGGGCTCCCCCGTGGGTCGCGCTGCTCGGAACCCGCGCCCGCATTCCACGTGTTCCATCTGCTGCCGCTCCTGTGTTTCCAGCTCCGCTGTTCGACAACAGCGCTCCCAAACTCTGTCCCTCCCCGTTTTTCTGTGCCCTGTTCATGTCCATCCCAAAGCTGAATCAAGAAGGAGTGTGAATTGCAGACCTTTTCAGAGGTCCCCTACCTGATATTCGTGCTGTATAGGAATATATTTGCATCAGTTAATCAAATTTATTTACATCAAATGGTGAATATTTTTACATAACTATTCCTTATTTGCACAAATTCATCAAGTGATGAATTTCTTACATAAATGATGCCCCTTATTTACATAAATTCATCTTCACAGCTGGCAAAGCTTCAGTCTGTCACCAGCGATTCTCTGCCGTGGACATGGTCCTGGGGCTCCCGGGCCCGTGGCCGTATCCCCCAGCACGTGGGCCGGTGAGGCGGCCTCTTGCTGGGCGGAGGGCAATCCTGCGGGCTGGGGACCCTCCTCTGGGGAGGTGCTGGGACGCCCCGGGCAAGCGGTTCCTGCCCCGTCTGAGAGCGGAGGGGCCGCGGCTGCTGCCCTGGGCAGAGGGACCTGCCCCCTCAGCCTGCTGCTCCTGCTCTGCGGAGTCAGGCACAGCTCGGGGGCAGCTGGGACTGCCAGGAGGGGTGGCCGCCGATGTATCGGCTTCCTCCACTTTGGAGCCTGCGGGGCTGCTGGTGGGAGTCCCCTCTTGGGAGCTGCTGGACTTGGGGCTGCTGGAGCTTCTGGTGCTGCTGGACCTGCATCGTCCCTGGCAGCAGCAGAGCCCAGCAACCCCTGTGCCTCCTCGCTGCACCGGCCCACGATGACACTGCTGACGCTGTGGATCAGTGGCCAGCCACCACTGGTCCCAGTATATTCCCTCCAGCCTCTGGCGCAGGCAGGGCCACACGCGGTCCAGGAGATGCTGCTGTCGACGGAACAGTCCTGCCCACACCTCGGGCAGGATGCCGTCCGTGGGCTGTGGCCCTGCAGTCCCCTGCCCAGCTGGGGACAGTGTTCCGGGTGGGGGAGGTGGAGTGGGCACCACAGGGCGATGGGGGCTGTTTCCGGGCAGGTGGGAGGGAGCTCTCCCTGCTCAACTCCTGCTCTCCAGTAACTCCTCGGGGGCTGTGATGGCCGTCTCTATATAATCATGTTCTTCATGGCCAGGAAACCTGACAGTCTTTACTGTCCTGCTGCAGAGTGGGTACGCTGGATTTCTCCTTGTCCACCACGGGATGCAAACCCTGCAGAACTTGTGGTGACAGGGAAGAGAGGCAGCCACGCCATTTTGATGTCCTGGCACATGGGGCAGCCCCACTGTGTCTCCATGGCCATTCTGTGCTCTGCGTGGGGCTGGAGAGAGCTGAGGACCAGGAGCTGCTCCCCCTCGCCGGCACGCTCGGCAGGAGTCAAGGCTTGGACCAGCCTGGCCCAGGCTCTGCTGGTGCCCAAACATGAGCAGCGAGGGATGTGGCCTCGCAGTTTGACCAGCGATGTCAAAATGGGAGGTTCCCCCCTGCAGGTGCTGGAGCTGGAGCTGGAGCTGGAGCTGGCTCTGGCCACAGGGCCGTTGTTCTCATCCCTGACTGCACCAGAGCGCAGCAGCCTCTGGGCCTCCTCACTGCACTGGCCAACAATGATGTTGTGGGGTTTTTTTCCCACTTGATTTCCACTAAGCTGACAGTTGACTGAAACTCTGCATTTTCCACCAGAAGTTTTAAAGTCTGCCTGCTGGAGATAAAACCCTGTCAGGCACTTCTTGCAGACTAGTTTACTGAAACACATGGAGCCGGCATCAATGATTTCGTTGTGGTTCATCAAACTCTGCCTTTCCATGGAAAGTCTAAAAGCTACATAACCTGGCCTCTAGTTTACTGGAGTTCTGGGTTGAACTACGTGGTCAGCTCTTCTCCATCTCAGCTGCAGAATTTATTTCTTCTAAAGCTGTAGAAGTGGCACAGGCTCAAAATGACACTGAAAAGCTCAACAGAAATGCACAATGAACACTGGATTTCTTATCACAGGAACACACCCAGTCAGGCAGAGAGTTCAGTCTGGGTGTTGTCTTGTTTTAGAGACTGGACTCGCAAATTAGAAATCGCGTTTAGCCTGGAGGCCTCTTTAGAGTGTGCAGCTGCCTCTTGGAAGTGCAGGTGTGCTTGCAGAGACGGGTGCTTTGGGATGGTCTTTCCACATCTACCCTGGACATACGCACGGTGCCTACAAGCCTTGGGATTGCTTTGGAAGTATTTGTGCTTGAATCTATAAACACACGAGCATCCTTCTTCAGGAGCCAGTACGAAAATTCTGAACAGCTGGAGAAAGACAAGTCTGTACTGTGGTTCAAGACTTGAGGAAATGAAATGAAGAAATGAAATGTCTTTTTCCCCCTCTCCCATTTCTCACCCTCCCCCCCCCACGTTTTCTGCCCTTTTCTCCGATCACGTTTCTCTCCTCTTTTCAGTCACGTTTCTTGCCCTTCCTTTCCCCCTCATATTTCTTGCCCTTTCCCCCTCACAGTTCAGTCCCTTTTTTCACTTGTTGCCCTCCCCTTTTTCACTCACTTTTCCTGCCTTTTCCCTCCTCACGTTTCCCACCCTTTCCTCTTCACATTTCTCACTTTTCCCCCTCATGTTTCCTGCCCTTGTCCCCTCATGTTTTCTGCCCTTTTCTCCCCTCACGTTTCTGTGCTTGTCCCAGTCACAGTTTTCACACTTTCCCCCTCATGTTTTCCACCTGTTTCCCCTCCCATTTCTCACATTTCCCCCTCATGTTTCCCCCCCTTTTCCCCTCACATTTCCCTCCTTTTATCCCCTCCCGTTTCTCACACTTTCTCCATCACATTTCCTGCCCTTTCCCCCTCACATTTCCTGCATTTTTTCACGTTCTCAGTGTCTGTTTCTCTTCAGTGGTGTTTGGCCTTCTCTTCTTTTTATTTTTTTTTCCTGCAATGCCCTACTCAAGTAATGCTTCCTTGAGCAGCAGCCTGAGAAGCCCTAGCCTGTGAGTCTGTCTGTTGCTGAACAGAAGGTCGTGCTGAACCAGAAGAATCTCATTAGGGAAAAACAAACCAGAGTGGACTTCCTGCTGGAATTTTGGTGTTTGGGGGGTTTTTTTGTTTGTTTGTTTGTTTTTTCCCCAAACTCTATGTACATAGTCTTCTTAGTGTTCTAAAACAAATAGGTAGCCTTAGGCATACATGTCTCAGAGAAGCACCCACTGCACAATGGACTTCAAGTAGATCCCATCTCCTTCTTAAGAGTCACCTCAGAGTCACTATGACTCCTGTCTGAAAGAAACCTGCCCTGATGGCTCTTTAGGTTAAAGGAAGTCCATCTGGACAAGAAGTGCTTTTGGCCCTTTGTTGCCTCCATATAACTTTAAAAGGTGCAAACCACGGAGTTTCTTCCCATTTTCACCTATTTGGACTGACTTGACATCAGATGAAAGCACTGAGAGCCGAGGTTACAAACTGGCTCGTGGATCTCTGCGTGTAGAGACCAAAGATGCAAAACTGGATCGATCAGCCCGTTGTTCATTACTGTCCATCTAAACAGGGGGCTGAAAGTAGGGGCTCCGCCTGCCCTCTGCTGCTCCGGGGCCAGGGTTGGGGAGGGAGAGACCAGGGATGGCCCTGGGAGGCGCCTCCAGCTCCAGGCACCATCTTGTGTGTGGCTGCAGTCCCGGCTGCCATCTTGTGCGGTCTCTTGTGCCTCCAGGGATGGGCGCCTGTCTTTTTCTCTCCCACACTGGGATTTGGAAACGGTTCTTTTTTCCTGTGTTACACTGTTTCTTCCTTGTACATGCCCAAGTCGTTGTCTTGCTCATTTTACTCTAAGAATGGAAATAAGAGGGCTCAGATAAGCATCCATCCAAATGTTCTCTGACTACTGCAGCTTCAGCCAGCAGTCACCTGCCTCTGCTTTGCTCCTCCAGCATTCTCTCTACCACAGCAACACACATCATTCAGCTTTCAAAGCTTTCCACAGGATATCGTCCTCTGCCATCTCCTGTTCATTAGGATCTGCCTCCAAACACCCCATGAGGCTGGCTTCTCTATGCGAGCACCTAGGCACACACTTCTGTGCTTTCTTTTCATTTGGAGAGGACCGGCCGAACATTACAAGATAAGGATAATTCTCCACGTGTGATTAGTACAGGTTTATGTATTTTCTGTAGCCTTTTACAACCACAGTTTGGAAGTGCATTTTACAAAACTGTACGCGCTACAGAGCGTTTCAAAGACAGCTCTTTCAAATTTTCCTTTTCTTTCCTAAATAAAGATCCCATTTCCTAAGCTGAGTCTAAACTACAGACCTTCTGCTGGGTGTCTGTCCATGCCCAGATCAAATCCAGGCTTTCTCTGCATGAGCGTGCCACTGGGAGCAATCATTTCACAGCTGTTCCATGTCTTTTGTGGAAGGAGTGGGTGATATCAGTCCAGTTCCTAGTCAAGGTTTCCATATCTCAAAATCTCCTGCCTTAATTAGCACTAACTGGCATCCTTCTTGGAAGCATCAGAAGAAAGGCCAAGCATGAAGAATGAAGTAGTCTCTCTCTCCTGGAGGTGAACCCCCCAGGACACACACAAGGCACCAGGCTTAATGGTATGAGGGCTGAATATGAAGTTTATTCTTATTAGATTAACTAAAGGCTATTCTCATCCTTAAAATACACCAAAAAAATAGCACAAGTGTGTAGTGGCCAGAAAACAACAGGAAAAGGGAAATGGGAGCAGAGTGGGAGCAGGCTGTGTGCTCAGGAGCTGATCTGCCCTGTCAGGCACCAGCCTAGAACTGGGCCGTGCCCGCAGCCCAGGTGAAATGGCCCTGGGCAGGTGGAAATTCAGAGCTCAAAACCAGGTGATGCCAGCTGAGGAGAATGGGTGGGAGCAAATTTGGGTCACAGGGGGAGCAAAATGCTGATATATTTTGCTCGGAACGGGTGTGGGAAGACGGGCACATGGCACCACCCTTTGCACACCCCGGGAAAGGGGGACACTGTGGAGATGTGGGGACAGAGCCACTGCATGGACTTGGGAGTGGTTTTGGGGGGGCTGGCAACCAAAGTCCTGCTCCTGAGTGGGGTGCAGGGACACGGAGGTCATCAGAGATGCAGGGCACAATGAGGGACATGGGGGACAGGAGGCCATAATGGGCTGGGCCAGATCTGCACGAGTGACTGGCAGGGAAGGCGTTTCCTTGCTAGCTGCAGTCACTGTACTTCCCACTTTACATCTGCAAGAACAATCACCCTACAGGCTTGGCCCAACATCACTGTGATGATCAGTCAGCCTCCACCCTCTCTGGCTGGAACCTCGGCCGGGGGCAGCAGTCAGCAGTGTTTATGCAGGTCTGTCCGCTTTTTCTGCTGTCAATCCAGGAAGCGATTCGCTTCTTCAGGCCAGAAGCTCTGGCCCAAGCAGACTGATCGGTGAATATCCATCTGTAAGCTTTAATCTCACTGCACACACAAGTATCCACAGCTAAGGTTAAAGGAAGCAGACAGATACGATATTCACGGGTGACAATGGGAGCCCCTTCTTCCCCATCACACATGCATTTTGCACATAGGCGTCTTTCACTGGAAAGGCAAGCTATTGCAATGGCATAGTTATCCCAAAGTCCATACAACAGTGCACCAAAGCATTAGACCCTTCATTCTTCAGTACCTTCTTACTGATACTGACTAATTAGGTTCTACTGAATTCCAACCAGGGATCACCCCCATAATATCAGGGGGCTGTTCTTCCTTTGAGTAATAATGGTTCAGCTGTCTCTTGAGGACATATTGCTGACTGAAGGCCAGTCTCTCCCATATCCCTTGTAGAAGGAGTTTACCTTAGATCCCCAAATTTTGCATGCATGCAAAAAGACCACCAACAAACCAACAAAAAATCCGCAACAGAAACTTTCAGGAGGACCAAGACATAAAAGCAGATTCTGCTTATCAAACCCAGAGCTATTGTATTAAAATGTCTATGAATCTTTCTTTGGCATTTTCTGAATTATGGCTGTAGAGTCATTTTTGAGAGATAAATATGCCGCACCTAACAAGCCCAGATTACACAGTGGCAGGAGCAATTAGTCATCCATACAGTATTCCAGCAATTGTGTAGCATTTTATTCAGATAACTGGGCCCTGGACATTGCAACTGGCTTCTGATTTACGTTTCACCACTTCTTTTCCACATTCTGAGCCAAGAGTGTCCCAGGCGGCCAGGGGAGTGGGGCTGCGCAGGGAGGAGAAAAGGCTCCATGTGCCTGCGCAGCGAGGGGAAGGCGCTGCTGCCCATCTGTGAGTGAGGGAGTGGGGCAGGCACAGGGAACTGGGTGCTGTGTCCGTGGTTCGGTCTGCACATGCCATAAGGGTGCAGCTCCTGTGCCTGCACAGGGTGCTTGGAGGAGGGTGAGGAGGGTGCCGCTCTGGGGAGTAAGAGCTCCACGCTGGGGTTGGTTTGTACCCTCAAGGGTGTCAGATCCCTTGCTTTGTTTAAGTTTCTTGATAAATTTTAGCCATATGGGCCAAACTGAAAGTCCATGAGAGGAAAGGAAAGAAAAATTGAAAGCTTTTAGGGCAGGGTTTTTGTTTTTCTGGCGGAAGATGGAGATGATGCATGAAAGCCGTAACACTCCTTCCAGCAACTTCCAAGGTCTCATAGCATTGAGGGGTACAAGGGTCAGTTAAAACAGGGCTAATTAGGACTAGGATTTTAATCCAGACAATAAGATATAGGTTATTCATGGGTTATAGGTTATAAGATATAGGTTATTCATTTTCTGCTTCTTTCCTTGTCAAGGTCTGGTATGACATGTATTTCCACTGCTCAATACCTGAGGGGTTGCAACCCACAGTGGAGCAGAGGTCTTCTTGGTGGCAAATACAGGGGTCAATCCAGTCTTGCCCTTGATTTTTTTGTACAGATTATTTTTTAAAGGTTAACTTCAGAGGGTTGCTTCCCTCTACCACTGTCCACTCTGTGGGAGGAGGCTCCACTGGTCCCTTAACCCGGGATGCGTGTGACCACCCTTTTCTGCACTGCAGACTGCTGTCTCAGTTGTTAAGAGTACTTGGAAGGGACCTTCCCATGCCGGTTTTAAGGTTTCATCTTTAAGGGACCTTCTCATGCCGGTGTTAAGGTTTCATCTTTCTGTGGGAGATGAGCAAAATGAAGAAGAACAATACCGGAGATGGATCACAGTTTTGAAAGAATCGACAGAGGAAGAAGACCTTATTTAAGACTACGGACTTTACTTACAAACAAGGGACTTTATGAATTAAGTTAGAGTTTAACGTTAAAATAGGGTTGTCATGTTATATTTCATAGTGTTTGTAAAGATTCTATCCTCTCTTATCCCTTTTTACTTGTTAATTCCCTTATAAGGTTGTTACTCCTCCCCTCTTGTCCATATACAATTGTAACCCCTCCCATGATCGCCTATTTTATGCAAGCTCCTCCTCCTCTTATCTATTATATTCATAATGTTCCAGAAAGTTCTCCTCCTTCCCCTATATAAGGGGGAAGCCATCTTAATAAAGAGTTCACTCCTGTTCCACCTACAACCCTTTGAGTGAATTTCCCCATTTCCCTTAGCCGGGCTGTGTTACCTTTCCAAGATATTACTAGAACCCCATCTCCTGGCTTTATCTGATGTGTGTCAAAAGTCCAGGGGTGAGGCCTGGGGCAACAACCCTTTTCTTCTAACCTTTGCAAGAGAGAACGCAATTGCCTGCAAGTAAGTTTTGAGAGACAGGTAATTTGTTTCAGGAACTGGCAACCCTTCTTCCCTTCCCAGAGAAGGTAGTCCAAACAGCATTTCATAAGGAGTATCCTTTCTTGGAGCAGTTGTAATTCACAGTAGTGCTAAAGGCAAACATTTAACCCTAGTTTCAATTATTAATGAATATCTAGTTTCAATTATTAATTTAGTAATACGGGTTTTAAGAGTAGCATTCATCCTCTCAACACGTCCTGAACTTTGAGCATGCCAGGAAGTATGAAAACTCCAAGTGATGTCCAATGCAGCACACACAGCCTGTAAAATTTTTGAAGTGAAGTGAGTCCCTTTATCAGATCACTCTGTATCTGGGAATGATTTGTTCTAATTGAATTTTAGCCACATTTGAGGTTGTAGAGGTTGCAGTAGGAAAAGCCTCTACCCAGTGAGTAAGATGATCAGCTATAGCCAGGAGGTATTTCCATCTCTGCACCGTGGAGAATTCAGTATAATCTACCCGTGTACTTTGAACAGGTGTAGCGGTTAGGTGCCGCGGTCCGGGGTTGGCGTTGCGACGACGACAGCAATAAAGGGCTCTTTACAAGGTGGAAGGTCTGAGGCTATCGCAAGTTTATTGAAAGAGGGTGCCTGCTTTTATAGGGTTCAGGGGGAAGGTACTGGAAAGATAGGTGGAGCATGGGATTGGCAGGTGAGAGAACAAACCAGAGGACAAGCCAGTGAAGGTAGGAGGGAAAATGAAACAACCGGGGACCAATAACAAGTCACTCCACACTGCGGCAAATCCCAGCCAATCAGAGGGAGGAACAGGGGAACAAGGGGTGAACATGTCTGGGCAATAGCAATGAATGGGTACATCAATGTATGCATGCATTAACAGTTTTATAAACATTCTAAAGTCCTTGAAGTCAGCTCAGCAATGTCGTCTCAACTTCCATAAACTTCTCTCCACTTTTGGAACCTTTCCCACTCTGATTTCTCTTCCTCCGCTGTTAGATGCGGTTCTTCCTCCACTAGGGGCTTTTCTCATCACTTTCTTATGTACCCTTGGGCAAACCAAACCTCATTCAGTCACTTGTTTTGCTAGTGAACATACTCCTACCCAGCCATAGGTTCTTAGAAATGGGTCACGTAATGCTTGGGTTCCCCAGGGTGTTTCTTGGTGTAACTTAATTAATATTTCTCTAGTAATTGCTTTGTTCAGTATTTGCCTTCCATCTGGTAAAAAACCACCTGCCTTCCTGGGTTTTCACACCTCCCATTTTTTGTAAGAGTTCTTCTTCTTCCTTCATAAACAATGGAAGTTTTACATTCCCTGTTTTGCTGCTACGTATCAAGGCCAGCGTTTTGGTTTCTTCCTCCCTTGCAGCCTCCTTAGCTAGTTTATCAGCCAAACGATTTTCCTTTATTTCCAGAGGCTCTCCTTTCTGATGTCCCATTACAGGGACTACAGAAACAGCCTCAGGTAGATCAAGAGCTTCCAAAACTTCCAGGACTACCTGCTCATGTACTGATTCCTTCCCTCTAGAGGAAATTAATGCCTGTTCCTTCCATATTTTCCCAAAAGCGTGTACTACTCCAAAAACACACTTAGAATCGGCAGAAATTGTTCCTCTCTCTCCTCTAAGTAACTCCAAGGCTCGCTTTAATGCATATAATTCACATGTCTGGGCCGACCAGCTGCTGGGCTCCCCAGTGGCATAACCATTATGACGCTTCCCATTTATACATCGGGACGACCTGTCACTACAAATTCTCTTTCCATCAACTAAGGGGGTTTCCTGTAAATCCCCTCTGACTCTAGTTTGGTATTCTAGAATGTCTAGTTTGGTATTCTAGAATGTCTAGACAGTCATGTTCAGGGATTTCTGATTCTGCCCTCCCACACAGGAACTGAGAGGGATTTACATTCTTATCTGTAGCTAATACTAAGTTGTCCTTTTCCATTAAAATGGTCTCATATTTCAGGGCTCTTAAGTCTGTCAACCACCTCCCAGACTTCTGACTCAGAACTGTTCTAACTGCACGTGGAGTGGACACAATTAAAGCACCTCCAAAAGTTAATTTTCTGCTTTCTTCCACTAGTAAGGCTGTAGCACCTACTGCCTGGTAGCACCTACTGCCTGGACACAGGTCAGCCATCCCCGCAATACCGGGTCTAACATTTTCAAAAGGTAAGCTATGGGTCTTTTCTGGCCTCCCCATATCTGAGTCAAGACTCCGTAAGCCATTCCTTCTTCCACACTGATATACAAGTGGAAGAGTTTCTCCAAGGAGGGGAGTGCCAGAACAGGTGCTTGGATCAATTTCTCCTTTATATCCTCAAACTGTTGCTGCTGATCTCTAGTCCACTCAAGTTTTTCTCCCTCTTCTTGTAATTTTTCATATAGGAACTTAGCATGCTGGGTTAAAGTTCTCCATCCGTAATCGACAATATCCAAGCAAGCCTAAGAACTTTCTTGTTTCTCATTTGGTTCTAGGAAGGTGCATGGCAACAATGCCAGAAATGCATTCTGGGGTTATCCTCTTTCACCCTTCACTTGTTAAATGCCGGAGATATTTTACTTCTTTTTCCACAAACTGTAGTTTAGTGTTAGAGACCCTTAGTCCTTTCCCTCCCAGGAAGTTTAATGACCGGACAGTGGCATCTCGCACTACTTCTTTTCCCTCCCCTGATACCAGTAAATCATCTACATATTTTAGTAACCTAACCCCTGGGGGTGTTCTGAATTCCTCAAGAACTTTTTCTAGGATTTGTCCAAACAAATTTGGAGACTCTGTAAACCCCTGGCGTAAGGAAGTCCAACATAACTGCTGCTTCCTTCCTGTGATAGGATTTTCTTCTCAAAAGCAAATATATCCCTACTGTTCTCTGCTAAAGGACAGGCCCAGAAGGCATCTTTAAGGTCCACTACACTAAACACACATGATTGTGGGGGATTTTACTCAATAGGGTATAAGGATTTGGGACAGCTAGATGACATACCTGGATGAGCTTATTCAAGTCTCTGAAATCTTGAAGTAATCTGTAAGTCTCATCTGACTTTCTGATTGGTAAAATAGGAGTACTGTAGGGAGACATGCAAGGTTCCAACAACTCATCTCTCAAGAATCTTTCGATTGCCAGTTGTAACCATCATAGCCGAAGCTACTTTTTTTCTGGTCCTTTCTTTTCTTGAATACTTAAGCTGCCACTTGCTGACATTCCCCCTCACCCCAGCCCCTTTTTTGCCTCCGGAAGGCTTTGAACAGGAAGGGCACTGGAAGTTCAGCTCTGCACATGCTGAACTGGCAGAAACGTGTCCCGCGTGTCACTCTTGGCACAGGTGAAGACAAAGCTTTGGAGTGGTCTGGGTCCCAAGGGATGCACTCACGGCATAGGGTCCTGGTTGTGAGAGGCCCGATCCCCAGCGGAGCGCTCCCGAGTGGGGTCCAGGGGGCTCTCCCGAGCCAGGGAAAGCCCGGGCGAGCAGAGACGCGGGCCCGAGCACACCCTGAGCGAGTCGCTGCCGGCGCAAAGGGACACCAGGGACCATTGACACCCTCATCTGATGGGAGCTTGCTGTGCTTTATTGGCAGAGCCAGGCCCGCGTCAGGGCCGCGCTCTGGTTGCTCTGGCTCTGTAAGGCCGAGGCCCTGAGCTCGGCTCAGCGGCGTCTGCGCCTCCTGCCGCCCCGGCGGCGCCGGCGGTATCTGGAGCGGCGGGATCCAGCCCGCCGCCTCCTTCCGCGCGCCCCGGCGGCGGGAACGGCGGCGCTGCGGCTCGGCTGCGGCTCCTGCGGAGCGCCGGCGGTAGCGGGCCATGGTGGTTCTGGCTGAGGGCTGGGGGCGGCTGCCCAGCTTTTATAGGAGAGCCGCGCAAGAGCCCTTTGTGACACCAGCACTTGTTAGAGCCAACATCACCAGCGAGGTCATAATGAGGGCCACACCCAGATCCTGCAGAATCCATGGCACCTGAATCCAGAGGATAATTCTTCCAGTCTGAAGGAACATTTCTTTAAAGACATTCAGAAGGTTGGCCTGCTTACAGTGAAATAGAAGGAGTTTGGAGATAATACTTTCTAGGTAAGTTCAGGCTGTAGGGCTGGGATAAGTCACACTGCAGATGGCTGGTGCTGGCTGCATTCTGAGAGGATGCTGATTTTCTCTAAGGATGACCCAGCATTTCACATTACAAGCCAGAAACATCTATTTGTCCTAGTTCTTTCCTTAGAGAGAAGAGAGACCTTCATTTCCCTGAAGTTTTCCGAAATGGCTCTTGTCCCTCCCCTACAGGGATTCTGCAGGATCTGGGTGTGGCCCTCATTATGACCTCGCTGGTGATGTTGGCTCTAACAAGTGCTGGTGTCACAAAGGGCTCTTGCGCGGCTCTCCTATAAAAGCTGGGCAGCCGCCCCCAGCCCTCAGCCAGAACCACCATGGCCCGCTACCGCCGGCGCTCCCGCAGGAGCCGCAGCCGGAGCCGCAGCCGCGCCGTTCACGCCGCCGGGGCGCGCGGAGGAGGCGGCGGGCTGGATCCCGCCGCTCCAGATACCGCCGGCGCCGCCGGGGCGGCAGGAGGCGCAGACGCCGCTGAGCCGAGCTCAGGGCCTCGGCCTTACAGAGCCAGAGCAACCAGAGCGCGGCCCTGACGCGGGCCTGGCTCTGCCAATAAAGCACAGCAAGCTCCCATCAGATGAGGGTGTCAATGGTCCCTGGTGTCCCTTTGCGCCGGCAGCGACTCGCTCAGGGTGTGCTCGGGCCCGCGTCTCTGCTCGCCCGGGCTTTCCCTGGCTCGGGAGAGCCCCCTGGACCCCACTCGGGAGCGCTCCGCTGGGGATCGGGCCTCTCACAACCAGGACCCTATGCCGTGAGTGCATCCCTTGGGACCCAGACCACTCCAAAGCTTTGTCTTCACCTGTGCCAAGAGTGACACGCGGGACACGTTTCTGCCAGTTCAGCATGTGCAGAGCTGAACTTCCAGTGCCCTTCCTGTTCAAAGCCTTCCGGAGGCAAAAAAGGGGCTGGGGTGAGGGGGAATGTCAGCAAGTGGCAGCTTAAGTATTCAAGAAAAGAAAGGACCAGAAAAAAAGTAGCTTCGGCTATGATGGTTACAACTGGCAATCGAAAGATTCTTGAGAGATGAGTTGTTGGAACCTTGCATGTCTCCCTACAGTACTCCTATTTTACCAATCAGAAAGTCAGATGAGACTTACAGATTACTTCAAGATTTCAGAGACTTGAATAAGCTCATCCAGGTATGTCATCTAGCTGTCCCAAATCCTTATACCCTATTGAGTAAAATCCCCCACAATCATGTGTGTTTAGTGTAGTGGACCTTAAAGATGCCTTCTGGGCCTGTCCTTTAGCAGAGAACAGTAGGGATATATTTGCTTTTGAGAAGAAAATCCTATCACAGGAAGGAAGCAGCAGTTATGTTGGACTTCCTTACGCCAGGGGTTTACAGAGTCTCCAAATTTGTTTGGACAAATCCTAGAAAAAGTTCTTGAGGAATTCAGAACACCCCCAGGGGTTAGGTTACTAAAATATGTAGATGATTTACTGGTATCAGGGGAGGGAAAAGAAGTAGTGCGAGATGCCACTGTCCGGTCATTAAACTTCCTGGGAGGGAAAGGACTAAGGGTCTCTAACACTAAACTACAGTTTGTGGAAAAAGAAGTAAAATATCTCCGGCATTTAACAAGTGAAGGGTGAAAGAGGATAACCCCAGAATGCATTTCTGGCATTGTTGCCATGCACCTTCCTAGAACCAAATGAGAAACAAGAAAGTTCTTAGGCTTGCTTGGATATTGTCGATTACGGATGGAGAACTTTAACCCAGCATGCTAAGTTCCTATATGAAAAATTACAAGAAGAGGGAGAAAAACTTGAGTGGACTAGAGATCAGCAGCAACAGTTTGAGGATATAAAGGAGAAATTGATCCAAGCACCTGTTCTGGCACTCCCCTCCTTGGAGAAACTCTTCCACTTGTATATCAGTGTGGAAGAAGGAATGGCTTACGGAGTCTTGACTCAGATATGGGGAGGCCAGAAAAGACCCATAGCTTACCTTTTGAAAATGTTAGACCCGGTATTGCGGGGATGGCTGACCTGTGTCCAGGCAGTAGGTGCTACAGCCTTACTAGTGGAAGAAAGCAGAAAATTAACTTTTGGAGGTGCTTTAATTGTGTCCACTCCACGTGCAGTTAGAACAGTTCTGAGTCAGAAGTCTGGGAGGTGGTTGACAGACTTAAGAGCCCTGAAATATGAGACCATTTTAATGGAAAAGGACAACTTAGTATTAGCTACAGATAAGAATGTAAATCCCTCTCAGTTCCTGTGTGGGAGGGCAGAATCAGAAATCCCTGAACATGACTGTCTAGACATTCTAGAATACCAAACTAGACATTCTAGAATACCAAACTAGACATTCTAGAATACCAAACTAGAGTCAGAGGGGATTTACAGGAAACCCCCTTAGTTGATGGAAAGAGAATTTGTAGTGACAGGTCGTCCCGATGTATAAATGGGAAGCGTCATAATGGTTATGCCACTGGGGAGCCCAGCAGCTGGTCGGCCCAGACATGTGAATTATATGCATTAAAGCGAGCCTTGGAGTTACTTAGAGGAGAGAGAGGAACAATTTCTGCCGATTCTAAGTGTGTTTTTGGAGTAGTACACGCTTTTGGGAAAATATGGAAGGAACAGGCATTAATTTCCTCTAGAGGGAAGGAATCAGTACATGAGCAGGTAGTCCTGGAAGTTTTGGAAGCTCTTGATCTACCTGAGGCTGTTTCTGTAGTCCCTGTAATGGGACATCAGAAAGGAGAGCCTCTGGAAATAAAGGAAAATCGTTTGGCTGATAAACTAGCTAAGGAGGCTGCAAGGGAGGAAGAAACCAAAATGCTGGCCTTGATACGTAGCAGCAAAACAGGGAATGTAAAACTTCCATTGTTTATGAAGGAAGAAGAAGAACTCTTACAAAAAATGGGAGGTGTGAAAACCCAGGAAGGCAGGTGGTTTTTTACCAGATGGAAGGCAAATACTGAACAAAGCAATTACTAGAGAAATATTAATTAAGTTACACCAAGAAACACCCTGGGGAACCCAAGCATTACGTGACCCATTTCTAAGAACCTATGGCTGGGTAGGAGTATGTTCACTAGCAAAACAAGTGACTGAATGAGGTTTGGTTTGCCCAAGGGTACATAAGAAAGTGATGAGAAAAGCCCCTAGTGGAGGAAGAACCGCATCTAACAGCGGAGGAAGAGAAATCAGAGTGGGAAAGGTTCCAAAAGTGGAGAGAAGTTTATGGAAGTTGAGACGACATTGCTGAGCTGACTTCAAGGACTTTAGAATGTTTATAAAACTGTTAATGCATGCATACATTGATGTACCCATTCATTGCTATTGCCCAGACATGTTCACCCCTTGTTCCCCTGTTCCTCCCTCTGATTGGCTGGGATTTGCCGCAGTGTGGAGTGACTTGTTATTGGTCCCCGGTTGTTTCATTTTCCCTCCTACCTTCACTGGCTTGTCCTCTGGTTTGTTCTCTCACCTGCCAATCCCATGCTCCACCTATCTTTCCAGTACCTTCCCCCTGAACCCTATAAAAGCAGGCACCCTCTTTCAATAAACTTGCGATAGCCTCAGACCTTCCACCTTGTAAAGAGCCCTTTATTGCTGTCGTCGTCGCAACGCCAACCCCGGACCGCGGCACCTAACCGCTACACCTGTTCAAAGTACACGGGTAGATTATACTGAATTCTCCACGGTGCAGAGATGGAAATACCTCCTGGCTATAGCTGATCATCTTACTCACTGGGTAGAGGCTTTTCCTACTGCAACCTCTACAACCTCAAATGTGGCTAAAATTCAATTAGAACAAATCATTCCCAGATACAGAGTGATCTGATAAAGGGACTCACTTCACTTCAAAAATTTTACAGGCTGTGTGTGCTGCATTGGACATCACTTGGAGTTTTCATACTTCCTGGCATGCTCAAAGTTCAGGACGTGTTGAGAGGATGAATGCTACTCTTAAAACCCGTATTACTAAATTAATAATTGAAACTAGATATTCATTAATAATTGAAACTAGGGTTAAATGTTTGCCTTTAGCACTACTGTGAATTACAACTGCTCCAAGAAAGGATACTCCTTATGAAATGCTGTTTGGACTACCTTCTCTGGGAAGGGAAGAAGGGTTGCCAGTTCCTGAAACAAATTACCTGTCTCTCAAAACTTACTTGCAGGCAATTGCGTTCTCTCTTGCAAAGCTTAGAGGAAAAGGGTTGTTGCCCCAGGCCTCACCCCTGGACTTTTGACACACATCAGATAAAGCCAGGAGATGGGGTTCTAGTAATATCTTGGAAAGGTAACACAGCCCGGCTAAGGGAAATGGGGAAATTCACTCAAAGGGTTGTAGGTGGAACAGGAGTGAACTCTTTATTAAGATGGCTTCCCCCTTATATAGGGGAAGGAGGAGAACTTTCTGGAACATTATGAATATAATAGATAAGAGGAGGAGGAGCTTGCATAAAATAGGCGATCATGGGAGGGGTTACAATTGTATATGGACAAGAGGGGAGGAGTAACAACCTTATAAGGGAATTAACAAGTAAAAAGGGATAAGAGAGGATAGAATCTTTACAAACACTATGAAATATAACATGACAACCCTATTTTAACGTTAAACTCTAACTTAATTCATAAAGTCCCTTGTTTGTAAGTAAAGTCCGTAGTCTTAAATAAGGTCTTCTTCCTCTGTCGATTCTTTCAAAACTGTGATCCATCTCCGGTATTGTTCTTCTTCATTTTGCTCATCTCCCACAGAAAGATGAAACCTTAACACCGGCATGAGAAGGTCCCTTAAAGATGAAACCTTAAAACCGGCATGGGAAGGTCCCTTCCAAGTACTCTTAACAACTGAGACAGCAGTCTGCAGTGCAGAAAAGGGTGGTCACACGCATCCCGGGTTAAGGGACCAGTGGAGCCTCCTCCCACAGAGTGGACAGTGGTAGAGGGAAGCAACCCTCTGAAGTTAACCTTTAAAAAATAATCTGTACAAAAAAATCAAGGGCAAGACTGGATTGACCCCTGTATTTGCCACCAAGAAGACCACTGTGGGTTGCAACCCCTCAGGTATTGAGCAGTGGAAATACATGTCATACCAGACCTTGACAAGGAAAGAAGCAGAAAATGAATAACCTATATCTTATAACCTATAACCCATGAATAACCTATATCTTATTGTCTGGATTAAAATCCTAGTCCTAATTAGCCCTGTTTTAACTGACCCTTGTACCCCTCAATGCTATGAGACCTTGGAAGTTGCTGGAAGGAGTGTTACGGCTTTCATGCATCATCTCCATCTTCCGCCAGAAAAACAAAAACCCTGCCCTAAAAGCTTTCAATTTTTCTTTCCTTTCCTCTCATGGACTTTCAGTTTGGCCCATATGGCTAAAATTTATCAAGAAACTTAAACAAAGCAAGGGATCCGACACCCTTGAGGGTACAAACCAACCCCAGCGTGGAGCTCTTACTCCCCAGAGCGGCACCCTCCTCACCCTCCTCCAAGCACCCTGTGCAGGCACAGGAGCTGCACCCTTATGGCATGTGCAGACCGAACCACGGACACAGCACCCAGTTCCCTGTGCCTGCCCCACTCCCTCACTCACAGATGGGCAGCAGCGCCTTCCCCTCGCTGCGCAGGCACATGGAGCCTTTTCTCCTCCCTGCGCAGCCCCACTCCCCTGGCCGCCTGGGACACTCTTGGCTCAGAATGTGGAAAAGAAGTGGTGAAACGTAAATCAGAAGCCAGTTGCAATGTCCAGGGCCCAGTTATCTGAATAAAATGCTACACAATTGCTGGAATACTGTATGGATGACTAATTGCTCCTGCCACTGTGTAATCTGGGCTTGTTAGGTGCGGCATATTTATCTCTCAAAAATGACTCTACAGCCATAATTCAGAAAATGCCAAAGAAAGATTCATAGACATTTTAATACAATAGCTCTGGGTTTGATAAGCAGAATCTGCTTTTATGTCTTGGTCCTCCTGAAAGTTTCTGTTGCGGATTTTTTGTTGGTTTGTTGGTGGTCTTTTTGCATGCATGCAAAATTTGGGGATCTAAGGTAAACTCCTTCTACAAGGGATATGGGAGAGACTGGCCTTCAGTCAGCAATATGTCCTCAAGAGACAGCTGAACCATTATTACTCAAAGGAAGAACAGCCCCCTGATATTATGGGGGTGATCCCTGGTTGGAATTCAGTAGAACCTAATTAGTCAGTATCAGTAAGAAGGTACTGAAGAATGAAGGGTCTAATGCTTTGGTGCACTGTTGTATGGACTTTGGGATAACTATGCCATTGCAATAGCTTGCCTTTCCAGTGAAAGACGCCTATGTGCAAAATGCATGTGTGATGGGGAAGAAGGGGCTCCCATTGTCACCCGTGAATATCGTATCTGTCTGCTTCCTTTAACCTTAGCTGTGGATACTTGTGTGTGCAGTGAGATTAAAGCTTACAGATGGATATTCACCGATCAGTCTGCTTGGGCCAGAGCTTCTGGCCTGAAGAAGCGAATCGCTTCCTGGATTGACAGCAGAAAAAGCGGACAGACCTGCATAAACACTGCTGACTGCTGCCCCCGGCCGAGGTTCCAGCCAGAGAGGGTGGAGGCTGACTGATCATCACAGTGATGTTGGGCCAAGCCTGTAGGGTGATTGTTCTTGCAGATGTAAAGTGGGAAGTACAGTGACTGCAGCTAGCAAGGAAACGCCTTCCCTGCCAGTCACTCGTGCAGATCTGGCCCAGCCCATTATGGCCTCCTGTCCCCCATGTCCCTCATTGTGCCCTGCATCTCTGATGACCTCCGTGTCCCTGCACCCCACTCAGGAGCAGGACTTTGGTTGCCAGCCCCCCCAAAACCACTCCCAAGTCCATGCAGTGGCTCTGTCCCCACATCTCCACAGTGTCCCCCTTTCCCGGGGTGTGCAAAGGGTGGTGCCATGTGCCCGTCTTCCCACACCCGTTCCGAGCAAAATATATCAGCATTTTGCTCCCCCTGTGACCCAAATTTGCTCCCACCCATTCTCCTCAGCTGGCATCACCTGGTTTTGAGCTCTGAATTTCCACCTGCCCAGGGCCATTTCACCTGGGCTGCGGGCACGGCCCAGTTCTAGGCTGGTGCCTGACAGGGCAGATCAGCTCCTGAGCACACAGCCTGCTCCCACTCTGCTCCCATTTCCCTTTTCCTGTTGTTTTCTGGCCACTACACACTTGTGCTATTTTTTTGGTGTATTTTAAGGATGAGAATAGCCTTTAGTTAATCTAATAAGAATAAACTTCATATTCAGCCCTCATACCATTAAGCCTGGTGCCTTGTGTGTGTCCTGGGGGGTTCACCTCCAGGAGAGAGAGACTACTTCATTCTTCATGCTTGGCCTTTCTTCTGATGCTTCCAAGAAGGATGCCAGTTAGTGCTAATTAAGGCAGGAGATTTTGAGATATGGAAACCTTGACTAGGAACTGGACTGATATCACCCACTCCTTCCACAAAAGACATGGAACAGCTGTGAAATGATTGCTCCCAGTGGCACGCTCATGCAGAGAAAGCCTGGATTTGATCTGGGCATGGACAGACACCCAGCAGAAGGTCTGTAGTTTAGACTCAGCTTAGGAAATGGGATCTTTATTTAGGAAAGAAAAGGAAAATTTGAAAGAGCTGTCTTTGAAACGCTCTGTAGCGCGTACAGTTTTGTAAAATGCACTTCCAAACTGTGGTTGTAAAAGGCTACAGAAAATACATAAACCTGTACTAATCACACGTGGAGAATTATCCTTATCTTGTAATGTTCGGCCGGTCCTCTCCAAATGAAAAGAAAGCACAGAAGTGTGTGCCTAGGTGCTCGCATAGAGAAGCCAGCCTCATGGGGTGTTTGGAGGCAGATCCTAATGAACAGGAGATGGCAGAGGACGATATCCTGTGGAAAGCTTTGAAAGCTGAATGATGTGTGTTGCTGTGGTAGAGAGAATGCTGGAGGAGCAAAGCAGAGGCAGGTGACTGCTGGCTGAAGCTGCAGTAGTCAGAGAACATTTGGATGGATGCTTATCTGAGCCCTCTTATTTCCATTCTTAGAGTAAAATGAGCAAGACAACGACTTGGGCATGTACAAGGAAGAAACAGTGTAACACAGGAAAAAAGAACCGTTTCCAAATCCCAGTGTGGGAGAGAAAAAGACAGGCGCCCATCCCTGGAGGCACAAGAGACCGCACAAGATGGCAGCCGGGACTGCAGCCACACACAAGATGGTGCCTGGAGCTGGAGGCGCCTCCCAGGGCCATCCCTGGTCTCTCCCTCCCCAGCCCTGGCCCCAGAGCAGCAGAGGGCAGGCGGAGCCCCCACTTTCAGCCCCCTGTTTAGATGGACAGTAATGAACAACGGGCTGATCGATCCAGTTTTGCATCTTTGGTCTCTACACGCAGAGATCCACGAGCCAGTTTGTAACCTCGGCTCTCAGTGCTTTCATCTGATGTCAAGTCAGTCCAAATAGGTGAAAATGGGAAGAAACTCCGTGGTTTGCACCTTTTAAAGTTATATGGAGGCAACAAAGGGCCAAAAGCACTTCTTGTCCAGATGGACTTCCTTTAACCTAAAGAGCCATCAGGGCAGGTTTCTTTCAGACAGGAGTCATAGTGACTCTGAGGTGACTCTTAAGAAGGAGATGGGATCTACTTGAAGTCCATTGTGCAGTGGGTGCTTCTCTGAGACATGTATGCCTAAGGCTACCTATTTGTTTTAGAACACTAAGAAGACTATGTACATAGAGTTTGGGGAAAAAACAAACAAACAAACAAAAAAACCCCCCAAACACCAAAATTCCAGCAGGAAGTCCACTCTGGTTTGTTTTTCCCTAAGATTCTTCTGGTTCAGCACGACCTTCTGTTCAGCAACAGACAGACTCACAGGCTAGGGCTTCTCAGGCTGCTGCTCAAGGAAGCATTACTTGAGTAGGGCATTGCAGGAAAAAAAAATAAAAAGAAGAGAAGGCCAAACACCACTGAAGAGAAACAGACACTGAGAACGTGAAAAAATGCAGGAAATGTGAGGGGGAAAGGGCAGGAAATGTGATGGAGAAAGTGTGAGAAACGGGAGGGGATAAAAGGAGGGAAATGTGAGGGGAAAAGGGGGGGAAACATGAGGGGGAAATGTGAGAAATGGGAGGGGAAACAGGTGGAAAACATGAGGGGGAAAGTGTGAAAACTGTGACTGGGACAAGCACAGAAACGTGAGGGGAGAAAAGGGCAGAAAACATGAGGGGACAAGGGCAGGAAACATGAGGGGGAAAAGTGAGAAATGTGAAGAGGAAAGGGTGGGAAACGTGAGGAGGGAAAAGGCAGGAAAAGTGAGTGAAAAAGGGGAGGGAAACAAGTGAAAAAAGGGACTGAACTGTGAGGGGGAAAGGGCAAGAAATATGAGGGGGAAAGGAAGGGCAAGAAACGTGACTGAAAAGAGGAGAGAAACGTGATCGGAGAAAAGGGCAGAAAACGTGGGGGGGGGAGGGTGAGAAATGGGAGAGGGGGAAAAAGACATTTCATTTCTTCATTTCATTTCCTCAAGTCTTGAACCACAGTACAGACTTGTCTTTCTCCAGCTGTTCAGAATTTTCGTACTGGCTCCTGAAGAAGGATGCTCGTGTGTTTATAGATTCAAGCACAAATACTTCCAAAGCAATCCCAAGGCTTGTAGGCACCGTGCGTATGTCCAGGGTAGATGTGGAAAGACCATCCCAAAGCACCCGTCTCTGCAAGCACACCTGCACTTCCAAGAGGCAGCTGCACACTCTAAAGAGGCCTCCAGGCTAAACGCGATTTCTAATTTGCGAGTCCAGTCTCTAAAACAAGACAACACCCAGACTGAACTCTCTGCCTGACTGGGTGTGTTCCTGTGATAAGAAATCCAGTGTTCATTGTGCATTTCTGTTGAGCTTTTCAGTGTCATTTTGAGCCTGTGCCACTTCTACAGCTTTAGAAGAAATAAATTCTGCAGCTGAGATGGAGAAGAGCTGACCACGTAGTTCAACCCAGAACTCCAGTAAACTAGAGGCCAGGTTATGTAGCTTTTAGACTTTCCATGGAAAGGCAGAGTTTGATGAACCACAACGAAATCATTGATGCCGGCTCCATGTGTTTCAGTAAACTAGTCTGCAAGAAGTGCCTGACAGGGTTTTATCTCCAGCAGGCAGACTTTAAAACTTCTGGTGGAAAATGCAGAGTTTCAGTCAACTGTCAGCTTAGTGGAAATCAAGTGGGAAAAAAACCCCACAACATCATTGTTGGCCAGTGCAGTGAGGAGGCCCAGAGGCTGCTGCGCTCTGGTGCAGTCAGGGATGAGAACAACGGCCCTGTGGCCAGAGCCAGCTCCAGCTCCAGCTCCAGCTCCAGCACCTGCAGGGGGGAACCTCCCATTTTGACATCGCTGGTCAAACTGCGAGGCCACGTCCCTCGCTGTTCATGTTTGGGCACCAGCAGAGCCTGGGCCAGGCTGGTCCAAGCCTTGACTCCTGCCGAGCGTGCCGGCGAGGGGGAGCAGCTCCTGGTCCTCAGCTCTCTCCAGCCCCACGCAGAGCACAGAATGGCCATGGAGACACAGTGGGGCTGCCCCATGTGCCAGGACATCAAAATGGCGTGGCTGCCTCTCTTCCCTGTCACCACAAGTTCTGCAGGGTTTGCATCCCGTGGTGGACAAGGAGAAATCCAGCGTACCCACTCTGCAGCAGGACAGTAAAGACTGTCAGGTTTCCTGGCCATGAAGAACATGAAGAACATCACAGCCCCCGAGGAGTTACTGGAGAGCAGGAGTTGAGCAGGGAGAGCTCCCTCCCACCTGCCCGGAAACAGCCCCCATCGCCCTGTGGTGCCCACTCCACCTCCCCCACCCGGAACACTGTCCCCAGCTGGGCAGGGGACTGCAGGGCCACAGCCCACGGACGGCATCCTGCCCGAGGTGTGGGCAGGACTGTTCCGTCGACAGCAGCATCTCCTGGACCGCGTGTGGCCCTGCCTGCGCCAGAGGCTGGAGGGAATATACTGGGACCAGTGGTGGCTGGCCACTGATCCACAGCGTCAGCAGTGTCATCGTGGGCCGGTGCAGCGAGGAGGCACAGGGGTTGCTGGGCTCTGCTGCTGCCAGGGACGATGCAGGTCCAGCAGCACCAGAAGCTCCAGCAGCCCCAAGTCCAGCAGCTCCCAAGAGGGGACTCCCACCAGCAGCCCCGCAGGCTCCAAAGGGGAGAAAGCCGATACATCGGCGGCCACCCCTCCTGGCAGTCCCAGCTGCCCCCGAGCTGTGCCTGACTCCGCAGAGCAGGAGCAGCAGGCTGAGGGGGCAGGTCCCTCTGCCCAGGGCAGCAGCCGCGGCCCCTCCGCTCTCAGACGGGGCAGGAACCGCTTGCCCGGGGCGTCCCAGCACCTCCCCAGAGGAGGGTCCCCAGCCCGCAGGATTGCCCTCCGCCCAGCAAGAGGCCGCCTCACCGGCCCACGTGCTGGGGGATACGGCCACGGGCCCGGGAGCCCCAGGACCATGTCCACGGCAGAGAATCGCTGGTGACAGACTGAAGCTTTGCCAGCTGTGAAGATGAATTTATGTAAATAAGGGGCATCATTTATGTAAGAAATTCATCACTTGATGAATTTGTGCAAATAAGGAATAGTTATGTAAAAATATTCACCATTTGATGTAAATAAATTTGATTAACTGATGCAAATATATTCCTATACAGCACGAATATCAGGTAGGGGACCTCTGAAAAGGTCTGCAATTCACACTCCTTCTTGATTCAGCTTTGGGATGGACATGAACAGGGCACAGAAAAACGGGGAGGGACAGAGTTTGGGAGCGCTGTTGTCGAACAGCGGAGCTGGAAACACAGGAGCGGCAGCAGATGGAACACGTGGAATGCGGGCGCGGGTTCCGAGCAGCGCGACCCACGGGGGAGCCCTGAGGCGTGAGGCGCTGTGAGGGGGGCGAAGCAGAGACAAGCACACCCATGTGACGTTTGCCGTGCTAATTTATTGTCCGGCCCGCCGTGTGTCCGTACGGGGCCTGGTCCGCGCTGCCCGGTGCCCGCTCAGCGGCGTCTGCGCCTCCTGCCGCCCCGGCGGCGCCGGCGGTATCTGGAGCGGCGGGAATCCAGCCCGCCGCCTTCCCGCGCGCCCCGGCGGCGGGAGCGGCGGCGGCTGCGGCTCCGCTGCGGCGCCTCGCGGGCAAGCCGCCGGCGGTACGGGCCATGGTGGTGTGCGGGGCGTGCGGCTCACCCGCTTTTATTGGGGAGCCGGGGACCCCCTTGTGACGCATCGGGTGCAGCCACTGTGACCTCGCTGGCGACGGTGACTCAGAAAGCTCTGGCGTCACAAAAGGCTCCCCCCGACTCCCCTGCAAAAGCGGCCTGAGGTGCCCGCCCCTCGGTGCCTGCTCGTCCCGCACAGCACCATGGCTGGGAGGGAACGAGAAGGAAGGGCCATCACAGCCCCTGAGGAGTCACCGGAGACCAACAGTTGGGCAGGGAGAGCTCCCTCCCACCTGCCCGGAAACAGCCCCCATCGCCCCGTGGTGCCCACTCCACCTCCCCCACCCGGAACACTGTCCCCAGCTGGGCCGCAGCCCACGGACGGCATCCTGCCCGAGGTGTGGGCAGGACTGTTCCGTCGACAGCAACATCTCCTGGACCGTGTGTGGCCCTGCCTGCGCCAGAGGCTGGAGGGAATATACTGGGACCAGTGGTGGCTGGTGGAGGATGTACAGAGCATCATCCTGTACAGCCTCTGCCTCTACGGACCGAATGTAGAGGTCTTGGTGGAGATCATGGAGCCTCTGCTCAACGAGCACGCGGCACCACTGATCCACAGCATCAGCAATGTCATCGTGGGCCGGTGCAGTGAGGATGCAGAGAGACTGCTGGGTTCTGCTGCTGCCAGGGATGTGAACAATGGTCCTGTGGCCAGTTCTAGATTCAGATCCAGCAGCTCCAGCTCCAGCAGCTCTAGGTCCAGCAGCTGGCCTGCAGGCTCCAAAGTGGAGGAGGAAGCCGGTACATCAGCATCCGCCTCTCCTGGCAGTCCCAGGAAATGAGAGGATCTGTGTGTTGGAACAATAAAACATAATGGATCTGTGAAAATACGTTCTGTTCTTCCTCCAAATGAATATTCTCATATTCAAAACATCATTGAAGATTGAAGCCAAAATGTTGAGTAATTTTATTTCACTCAGCTGTGTTAAAACATTAATAAGACCATTATGGGCTTAACAAGCGTCTGAATGAACGATAAGCAGAAAATTTGCACATTCTGATAGCACAAGTATCACAAAATGTTACTTCCTTCAATAAGTCAGATTTTCCAGAGAATTCCACAAACAGTTTTTGGTTTGGTTTTTTTATCTCTCTAAAAAAGGCCAAAAGAGCTCACACCTTTTCTTAGTCAGTTCAAGGCAAACAGTGAAATGCCTCTTTTATCAAGGCACCTTTCTTTGATGTCTGTTTTGTATTACAGCAGGAGGAGGCTTTCAGCAAAGCCTCTGTGAGTAGACAGATGCTACTGCTCACAGTCCAAGGTGTCTGTGAGTAGTCGGCTAAAGGAGGGGAATGCTATGAGCTCTTTCTAATCAACTTTCTTTATCTGGATTTCAAGATACCACCTTGTGCTTATAGCTCTTTTACTGCGGATCATAGAGAACCTACAAACTTTCTCTTGTATTTTCCATAAAAAACAAGCCCCATGCCCTCATCCCAAAACACTCTTATTATAAAGTGACAAAATTCTGTTTATTGTTCACTTTTTCAACTCGGTTATCCCATCACAATTGCCATAATTATGCATTGGAAGATTTAGGTAAATCCAATCAAGCACCTGCAGGAACACGCTAAGAGATCCAGCAGCATATTAAATATTCTCATAGTTTTCTCAGTAAGCTGCTAAAAAGAGTAAGTCCAAGGAAATACGAGTTTTGGCAGGCTGAAGGACTGTGGTCTTCTCACCTTCTTGAGTTTTATTGAAAAAAAACAAACCAACCAAACCAACTAAACCCTCTTTTATACATTGGCCAAAGATAATCACCTTCTGCAGAGTATATCTAACTTAACTAATCAACAGTAATTTGATTACAGCAGCAGTGCTGTTTTACAAGTCTGTATTTAAACCACACTCTGTTGTTGATGTTGGATAAAAGGGTGGCAAATACCTTTGCAGCCCTTTCCAGCATTCCTTAGCTTTCTAGGTCTTGATACCAACCAACAACAGTGAGTTTTAAAAGAAAAAGAAAAAATTAGTAGAAAGTTTTCCTTCAAGACCAAATATCTACCAAAAAAACGAATACTGTTGTTTAATGGGTTTTGAATGTTGTATGTGCACAGGAGTTATCAAAGCATAGCAGTAATTAAACTGAGTTCTTAGAACCCACCATAATTTGCATTGTTAAGGAGGTTAAATAACAATATTCAGTCAGGGATTCTCAAGGTACTGCGGGTTTTCATAGTATGGAAAACACAGACTCAATAGCACTACTTCACATTTAATAACACAGATAATAATACAGTCCATGCTTTTTTGTCCTGGTGTTTGTTGCAGCAGTATAATTTTTGTAAGTAAACCTTTATTCAAAGGCCTTTTTTCCACTTTATTGTTAAAAACTGTTTCCTATCAAAGAAAGGATTAGTCCCATATCTAGCCTTTTCTTCTGACAGAGGAACAAGGTGGACTCAAATAGAAGAGAATACAAGGTTTTAGAAGTTTGGACATTACAGTATTTATAACCTGACTTGAATTCAGTTTTGACTTCTGAAGAATTCAAAATCTTGTTGAGAATAAATTGGCCTAACCTTTCCTTAGTGATATGTGAAAGGCCAGAGCAAGGAAAGCTCTGACTTACTGTGACGGTGGTTGTTTCAATCCACATGTACTGGGAAATTATTGCTATTGGGAAAATAACAGCCTAAATTATGTGAAGGTCTCTTGCCTTGGTGCACTGTTAGCTTTCTGTGATACACTTGATCTCAATACAGACATCAGGTGCTTTGTTATTTTTTCTTCCTCCAAAACACCAATAGATCAAAGTTCTCTTTAGTAAAACAGGACTTCCACTTTCAGTTTAAGCCAAAGAAAGCTCTGCAGGGCTGCTTCTTATAAACAGAGATAATTCTCTGGTGCTCTTATCGCACCCTATTCTCAAACTTCTGGCTCCAGATTCTGCTCTGGAACACCAGATCATCTTTGCACTCTGAAAGAGTGAACAAATCAAACCCCAAGAGCTTCTCTTCTCTTTAAAGCCAGTGTTCCCCCACCAGAAACCTATCTTCCTGTGATCTGCAACCTTCACTCTTAAAGTGTTTCTTTCTAATTAGCTTTACATCAGTTCCATATCCTGCTGAGCTTTTTTGTCTTATCTATATATGTGCAGTTTGTCTCCTTTTGGTGTCAAACTGCAATGGTGAATATGAACAAATCTGCTACTCCTTTATCTGGCAGGATAAGTGTAAAACACCACCACATCTAGATGGTAAGGCATGACTGAGGAAATGTCTTTCAGTTTGGGTAATGCAGGGGGATTTGAAGTAGCAGGTAAAGGAAGTTCCGTGCTATAACAGTGTAAGTTTTTGTCAGTCTCAATATGTGTGATGTGTGGAGGATTTTATACCAGGTTTGCACCCCTGTTGGTGTTACAGAAGTACATAAGGTTCTGTGTAGACCTGTTTGCACAGCCAGTGTCCTGAAAATGTATCCACTAATACCAGCAGATACCCAAACACCCGTATTTAGGTTACTCAGAGAAATCTATTTGCCAGTATTTCTCTGGAGTTATTTCCTTTTTTACCTCTCCCATAGAGAGCTTTTGTTGCATTTCAGGATTACTTACACAGTGGATTGGGCTGCCTATCAAAAATCTGTGATTTCACTCCCCAGCTTTACTGGAACTGAGAGATCTGCTGGACATGCCTGGATATTTTCCCCCAGTCCCCCTCACTCGTTCCCCAAATCCTCCAGCATTGTAATGTTTACATCTGCTAATTGTTGTGAATAACACAAATCAACACCTAGTTCAATTTAAAAATTTTATTGCAAAGGGCTACAACGGTGCTGCCAATACACGCAAATATCAATTTCAGTTTAAAAACTTATTACGGATTGTTACAACAGTCCTGACAATATATAAGTTTCAACCAGGACTGTGGACATGGATGGGACTGTGACCTTAGATGAAAGCCTCTAAATTCTTGGAGTGGCAATGACTTTCTCTGGAAGAGCTGGGGAAGCCTCATGCCCTGGAAGCAACCCAAGAGAAGCTTCACTTGTCCTGGAAGCATCTGGAGGCAGATCCAGAAAAAGGAGTATTCAGTAAATATCGGTCATGTGTACAGTTCCCTTGGCAGCAATTCTGTCAGGGACTCTAAAATCTCTGATCCTCTCAAGCAGGCTTAGAAAGAAAAACAACTCCAAGTTCTGGGGCTTTCCAGTAACAACTTGTCCATTCAATCCTTTTGAAAAACTGTCTCACTCACAGTTTTGTGGGAGGAGTCAACTGCCAGAAACCTCACTGCCAGAAACCTCACTGCCAGATCTTTTCCCCTCTGCACACAACCCACGGGGTGCTCCAGCTGTCCCTGCACATGCCCGACCCATCTAAGGTTTCCAAATTCCACACGCCTGTCAGACCCGCCCCCCCTGACGGCCCTGTCTCACCGTTCCTGTTGGCCAAGGGCGGGTCCCTGCTCGGGGGTGTGTCCAAGCGCTGCTGGGAGTGGCTGTGCTCGGGCACCTTCAGGTCGGCCTCGAGGTTCTCCTTGTTGGCTTCTTTCAGCCTCTTGGTGTCCACAGGGAGCTCGGGGCTCTGAGGAAGGTGCCCCGGCCTCACAGAGCCGCAGCCATCACCACCTGACGGGGCCGGCCCAGACTTGGGCTTCAGGCGCTTCCTCCCACGCAGAGCAGCCCTTTTGGAGAGATACAGCAGGTGGATATCTGGGAAGCAAAAAAAGAAATACTGAGTCCACATGGGTCTTGGCAGCACATGGAGCAGTTGTACTTCCATCAGGGACTATAAAACACAGCCCAGAAGGCAGGCTCTCACTTGGCAATTTGAAGTGAGCAACAGCTTCTCCAACTCTACCATCAGCTCTTGGGTGAACAGCTGGGAGGGAAAGAGCTCCTTACAAGGACTGCAGGCTGCACCAGCTTTTCTCTAAACTGGATTCAAAGTGCTCTTAGGTCTTGCTAAGCTGTGGACATTTAGGTTTTTCCTTTAGTTGCTGGATTTGTGAATTGTTTGGCCTCAGGTGTTCTGCTGCTTTCTTTTCTCATGTGTCTTAGAATAAGTATCAGCAGACTGGTACTAAATTTAGTTAGTGATTTGGGACAGAAAGTTTGGACTTCTGCACTGACTTCATCAGTTTGGTGGGGGTTTTCCCCATTGCTCCAGCAGTCATGTCATTACTCAGTGTTGCCTCTGTAGCACTGTCACTCTGCAGCAAACATTGATGGACATCAACTCAAAGTGGTGACATCTGGGTTGGTGACAAATCCCAGACTGTCAGGTTTTATTCACTGCTCTAATTCACACCCTTCTGCACAGAAGAGCACTGAGTGTAAGCACGTATAGAGAAGTGTGTTGGTGAGTGCTCTGTGAGGCTGTACAAGTACAGTATTTGAACTGAAGGCACAAGGAAGCACTGACACTGTGAACGGTCACTAAACTGCTCTGATCTCTCCTTTCTGTCACAGTCAGGCTCAGACATCTCTGAAAAACAAGACTCTTCTTACCAGTATCCTCTGCTTCTGGGGAACTGTTCCCACAGCCCACATTGCCAGGTGAAGCTCTCTCTGCTGCAGCCTTGTTCCCAGACTCCCTTCCTGAAGACTCAGAGAAGATACTAATATTCTCCTTAAAAGAAAAACAGAACAAAAAAAAACAAAATTAAAGATTACTCAGTATTTTCTTGTAATCACTTTAGGGACAAAATAATAACTCTTCTCCACTCCAAAAGGATGTGTAACACGAGGTGAACATCTCCCAGATGGTTTACATGACAAGTGTTTTAAACTCAGAATTAAGGTTGCGAAACTGAAACTCAGGCTCTTACAAAAAGACCTATTAAGCAAAACATGAAATCAGAAAACCAGAATATACCAAGTGAGGCTGTGTGTCCTCACAGTCTGAACTTTGCCCTTGCTTATCACATGAGCTGTAAGAAACCAGCCAGCAGAAATGCAGGTGCCCTCCTTGTTACCAAAACGTGTGTCAAGAAAGATAGACCTCACTCAAACCACTGCACAGGGCAAAACTGCACACAAACCACAGATTTCTGGCTGGGAATCTCACCCCACCCCATCCACTTGTTAAGATATTAAATCCTAATGTGTTGCTTGCTCTTTGGAGTTCTCTGCTGCCCCTCCATATGTATTTTGCAGGCAAACATCTACCTACCTAACTGGTGTATTTCCAGGATCACACGGCAAAAATCTGTTGGGTAAAAAAATCCCAAAAGCTGGACAACCATGTTATGTTTCTATTCCACTGAGGAAGTGAAGGCCCAAATCAAGCACCTAGAAATTACCTTTAGACAGAAAGATATTCTCACTATAACTTGTTCTAGAATATTCATCTCTTCTGTGAATAGCCATCAGTATGATAAAGAAGAATGACTGTTCAGAGCCTGTAACATTTCCTTCAGGTAATGAAAGAGAAGCTTTTGAAAAGTAGTATGTGTGCTTTTATAGGAGATAAAAGGGCATCACACTTGGCAGTAAGATATGGGTAGTTTCAAAAAATCCCACTCCCCACCTTGAGTTTCCCCTTACTCAGTGATAAATACACAGCAGGTAATGGGACTGCATATAAACAGAAATACAGAAATACAGAAACTTTGGCAAAGTTGTATAAAAATATGCAAAAAACTCCTGTGCCAATACAGGAACTGAACACTGGGGAAGTCTGGGAAGAGGCAAGAGTTAAGAGAAAGGGGATTTCTAATCAAAAGAGGGAATCTGTCAAACAAAAGGCCTAATAGTCCCTGAATTGCTCTTCAGCACAAAATAAACCCGAGGTCTTTAACCACTTCACATCCATGATCAACATCTGCCTTCTCACCAATCACACAGGTCAAGAGGCCTCAAACACCCTGCACCCCAACTCCATGACTCACACACTTAATCCCTCGTTCCTAACAAGGAAGTCTGGGCCCTAAAGTCTGGGCCTTCAACAATGGAAAAGATAAACTTCCCCAATGCAGTTCAAAAGCTGTCACATGTTTAATGAGCAGGACACAATACACTGAGAGGACACTAAGGAAGGAGTCCTGCCAACTCCCTGTGTGCTGGCACAGTGACCTGCTCCTCCCCACACTGCCGTGAGCAAAACAATCTTATTCAGGTTGGAGCTTTGCAGGGACTTGATCAGAGTACACATCTCTTTCTAGGGAGACACCCAAGAGGAACTAATCTTTGGAACACTGAGAGCAATACTGGCCAGTTTGCACCACCTGCGGATTTCCCAGCTAGAAACTTTACTGAAGACATCGAGATACTGAGAGGACAATAAAACTGCAGCTCCAGCACATACACAAACATGGCTTTTTGTTAGTGCCTGTAGGTAAAGCAGGTCTTACACAGCAGCAGCAAGTGCAGTCCAGCTTTTGCTTTTCCTTTGTGTTCAAACCCAAAAGAAGTAGAGCCCGGATTTGGTTAAGTTATAACCTAAAAGGCTTCCACTTCATCCCCACAAATACACTTGCACTATGTATTTTCCCCATGAAAATGAGCACCTAAACTTGGCCAACACAGGCTAACATGTCTCATGCTCATTAATGTGGAATATTTTTGATTCCCTCTTCTTTTCAAAATCTTGCTTTACCAAGCAAATGCTTCACTGTCCATTAAAAGCTTAACTAAGGAAGCCTTTACTTCTCAGGCATGCAACAACACTAAAAAACTCAGTCCGGACCCCAGCATTGCTATCGAATATAGTTACCTCCAAAAATGCAGCCATTTCAGGGCAGGATGATGAAAGCATCTCCTCAAACACCTGAAACACAACTTCAAGAGCTGCTAATCTCGGGCTCATGGCAGCAAGGGCTCCACCAGCACCATGGTCACCACCAGCCACCAGTGTGCCCGTGCTGCCATTGCCCTCAGACCCTCAGAACCCCCATCGTCCCAGACCCCCAGAGCCATTGCTGTCAGTCCCTATCACCACCACTGCCCTCATACCCCCAGTGCCCCTCACTGCCCGCAGGCCCACAGAGCCCCCATCGCCCTCAGACTCCCAGAACCACCCTCAGGCCCCCAGGCCCCCACTGCCCTCAGACCCCCAGAGCCATCACCCTTGGACCCCCAGAGCCATTGCCCACAGACTCCCCAAAGCTATCGCCCTCAGACCCCCAGAACAACCACCACAGCCCTTAGCTCTCCAGTGCCCCCATTGCCCTCAGCGCCCCGGGTGCCGCCATTGCCCGCAGCCTTCTCAGTCCCCCAGTCCTCTCAGCCTCCACCACCTCCCGCCATCGCTCAGTCCCCCTTAGTCCCCCTCAACTCTCTCAGCCTCGCCGCTCCCTCTCAGCCCTCACAGCCCCACCGGCTTCGTAGCCGCCCCGGGCCTTCTCAGCCTCACCGTCCCTTCAGCGGTGCAGGTCCCGTCGCCCCCCGGGACCCGGGCTGAGGCGCTGCTCGGACGCGGCCGGACCCGGGCGGCGGCTCCTCGTCCCGGAGGGAGGGACTCGGGCGGCGGTGGTCCCTGGGGCGGGTCTGGTCCTTTTTACTGTCAGATTTTAAACTTGCACATATAATGTTTTAATTTAAATGGTAAGTTAGTTAAAGTATTTTACTTTTTTTTTTTTTTTCAAATTTACCTTTTCAGTAGAATAACAGCGTTACTGATCAACTAATACAGCTTGAGGAGCGCAAAAATTATTTGCAAATGGAATCCGCATCAGTTAAAAAAAATCTATTAGAGAAGTAGCTGACTGAATAAACAAAATTAAATAAGAAATAATTTTGAGTTGTGTGTTGGGTCAGTCCTTAATGACAGGTTCTCCCCACGCAGAGTTCAGCTGAACTCCATTGCTTTCAGTGTTTTCAGGAATTTTTGGGAGGCTATGGACGTGAACCTATGAGCTGGGAAAACAAAGTGGATTTAAGTGTTTAAATAATGCAGACTTCTACCATCTGTAAATTTTCCCTGTAGTATATCTATGTATTAGCACAAATGTTTGTTTGCCCGAAGTCTGCTCACTGCTTTCTTTACTGCTTTCCTGAAATACTGATTACTTTGCTTCATGATAATGTGCAATTGAGATGTTACTGTACAATTTTTATACTTCATCCTTTTAGATCTAGCCATTTGATCTCTGTTTTGTTTATATATACAACTAATACATGTATTTCTTTTATTTAATTTTCTACTCGACAAGGGTTAATATAAAATTGGAATAAATTTGTATTAGCATTTTTTGAAATAAAAGGAACAACAGCTTTCATGTCATCTGTCTATTTATTTATACAAATATCCATGTTTTCGACAAGAGATTTTGTAGTAATCTTCCCTTTTTACGCTGTTTTTCAGATATAAACCCAAGCATGTATTTAGTGAAAAACACCGTTTTCCACAATGGATCCTAATGAACTCAGTGAAAGCTCAGTCCTTTGTCAGCTGCTTTAGGAACCAAAAGCATTTTCTGCTGAAATCCTAGTGACTGCTCCTTTATTTTTATTATGGCTTATGACTCTTCAACCTGAGCCCTCAGCCCCTAAGAAGCTAAGCTTTTGATTGTGGCATTGTAGTTCTGACTGAGAAATCTGAAAATTAAGAAAATAAGTAGAACAAATGAATAGGCTGAATTCAGAATCAACTCAAGCAGAGTATAAAGAAACACATTCACCATGACAAAAGGCCCTTAATTAAGGATGAATTTGTGTAGTATTTATGAGAACTGGGAATTAATGGAGGAAAGAGATTTAATCAGAAAGAGCTGATGGAGTCTCTAACAGAATTCATTCTTTCAGAAGGCTCAGTTTTGTGACAGGCTTGTCCACTCTTTTATCTTTGATTGCTACAGTTGATTGGATGTAGCATGGTGGGGATGTGGTGGACACTGGCTGGGTAGAAGGCATTGAGAAAAAAATCAAAATACATTACCATAGGTAAGATTTAAAAAAAAAAATAAGTGTGGGCGTTTGTTTGTTTGTTTGTTTCTGTGTTTTTTTAATGAAGTGACAGCAAATTTTTAGCATTTTACAGTAACAGTATCTTCCAGTCCATCAACATTTAGCTCACATTTATGCACTTCACTATATCTTGGGGATTATAGTTACCAGTTGGTCATAGATACTGCACTGAGAATTAAATTTGCGTTCTTCCTTTCAATTTCTGTAGTTATCTGTAATTATCTGTAATAATGATAAGAATATTCTCCAGGTACCTAGAGTTTTTGCTTGCCTTTTTTTTTTTCCATGCAACCTTTCTATCTCTGAATTGAACGTAAAGCATAAACTATGCAACGTGATTCTGTGTGCGGAATATGAATACAGATTCAAATGCTTGATTACTTTGCAAAGTGAATGTGGTATTAATTGAATTGGATTAGGGGAGTAGATAAATACCACAACAAAGACAATCATTATGAATCAAAATAAAAATGTGTGAAAACCAATGAGAGAGGTCATGATTAATGAAGTTCATGAACTAGAAAAAATATGATACAGTACTACTGACCCCTCTGAAATTATGAGTGTATAGCTGCAATGAGATTCCAGTAGAAAGACTATGTGGAATCTCATCTAGAGAGTCCTGCAAGCAAAGGCAAAGAAAACAACAGCAAAAGGAAAAAAAAACCCAAAAGAGTAAGGTTACTAATCTTTTTAACATGGCATGTAATGATAGGACAAAGGCCAAAAGATGCTCTCCAGTCACATTCACTGCCAATTTTAAAGATGCTGAAATAAAAACCTTAGGATTTAAACATGACAAAGTCGAAGAACTGGTTACCCTATAACAGGCTTCTCTGCTGTGAGTGTATATATAACTTGGAAATTAGTCACCTAGTACTGTTTAAGCAACTGTTTTCTAATGCAGAAAAACCCCTGCTCTCTCCCACAGCAGTTGAGAGATTAAATCTTTTTAAAAGAATGTTTAAACATTCTTGTCAGAAGGAAAATAAAAATGATTGTTCTGAGGAAAATATACATGAAAATGTTTATTCTAGACTTATCTGAAGCAGTGCGCCAGCAGCTAATGAGCCCTAATGAAAATGAAGATCATCTGGAATGAACCAATCAACACAAAACCAAATAACCAAACAAACAAACAAAGAAACCCCAGAGAACCTGAAGACACTGATATATCTAAAGCTGTTTTCAGGGTGCTGGCAGCTGTCCCTGCCTGGCTGCTGGTCTCTGGCAACCGTTCCAAGTCCTTTTCTATGTCCATGTCTCCGTGATTAGCAGGCTGGAGAGAGATGGCTCATCCTGGCGCTGGTCCTGCTTTTCAGGATACATTTTCATTCCTTATTTTAAGCTAACCCACACTCGGTTTTAATCCTTTGTCCTAATCTATCTCTCTGCCATTGAAGGGAAGGATGTTGTAGGAACTGTGTCAAAGGCCTCACAGAATTCCAGATCAGTGGCACTTGCAACCCTTCCCTTGTCTACTGGGACAAGGCCAGTCCCTCATAGAAGGCCACCAGGTGAGGTAGCCTCCTCCTGGGAGCATGTTCTTGCCACCCAGGCTCCTGTGGGGTGAGTCCTGTCTGCAGGCAGCCCCACACATCTCACAGGATGACCAGTTTTAGAAGCCCTTCCCCCACAGCAGCTGCAGCAGGACTTCCGTGTGAGGAGGTGCTGCTGGAATGGCCCTGGGAGCTCTGGGGTCCTCGGATGACTGTTGGGCCTGAGGGGCAGGGAAAGGCACCATAAGGGGGAGAAAGCAGTACTCCAAGACTTTGTCAGGGAAATAGTAATTTATTTGCTTCTGCTTGGCTAAAGAGTTTCTGGAGCCCTGCTACTGCCACCTGCGAGGCCACCTCTTGCTGGGCTAAGGAGAATCCTGAGGGCTAGGGACCCTCGTCTTTGAGGGTTGCTGGGATCCCCTGGGTGAGTAGTCCCTGCCCCGTCAAGGAGCAGAGGGGCTGTGGTTGCTGCCCTGGGCACAGGGACCTGCCCCCTCTGGCTGCTCCATCCCCTCCCGGCGCTGGTCCTGCTCTGCAGGATCAGGCACAGATCTGGGGCAGCTGGGACTCCCTTGGAGGCTGGCGCGTGATGTACCAGCTCCCTCCTCCACCTTGGAGCCTGCAGGGCTGCTGGTGGGAGTTCTGTCCTGGGAGCTGCTGGAGCCGGCACTGGCCGCAGGCCTGTTGTCCTCGTCTCTGGTGTGATGCAGCCTCTGTGCCTCCTGGCTGCACTGGCTCACGATGACACTGATGATGTCATGGATCAGTGGTGCTGTGTGCCTGCTGAGAAGGGGCTCCAGCACCTCCACCAGGACCTCAGCATGCAGCCCACAGGTGCAGAGGCCGTGCAGGATGGATCCCTCTGCAGCCTCCACCCTCCACCACTGCTCCCCGTAGAGTGCAGCCAGCCTCTGGCGCAGCCAGGACCGTGCAGGATCCAGGAGGTGCTGTCGGCAACGGAAAAGTGCTGCCCACACCTCGGGCAGGATGCCACCCACAGGCTCTGTCCCTGCATCCTCCTGTCCCTGTGGAGAAGGTGGACTGGGCACCACAGGGCGCTGGGGGCTGTTCTCAGCCAGGCAGAAGCGAGCTCTCCTTGCCTGGTGGTTGGTCTCAGTTTGCTCCTTGGGGGCTGTGATTTCAAACTGGATGTAATCCTGCTCACCCCGCTCAGAGAACCTGACAGTCTCCACTGGCCTGCTGCAGAGTGGGCACGCTGGGGTTGTCTTTGCCCACCGCAGGATGCAGCCCAGGCAGAACTGGTGGCGGCAGGGCAGAGTGGAAGCCACATCATTCCGAGTGTTGTGGCAGATGGGGCAGCTCCACTGTGTCTCCGTGGCCATGTCTGGTCCCAGCAGGTGGGGGGGAGCTGAGGACCAGGAGCTGCTCCCACTCACAGGCACTGTAGGGCTGGAGTCAGTCTGACTCAGGCTCTGGCAGCACCCAGGTATAATCAGAGAGGGACATGACATCACAATCATGTCACATCTGCCACTCACTGATGTCACAATGGGACGTCTCGCACCTGAACATGAATAGCAAGGAATGCAAGGTCACAATCCATTCCCTGGTGATGTCACAATCCACCACCCCGTGATGTATCCACCAACCAGTGGAGTCACAATGGGACATCCATCCCTGCATTCCCTTATGCCTTCACACACACATCTTCATCATAAGTTTTTTGCTCACAGGGAGCGGAAAGAAAAACAAACAAAAGGAAAGCGAAGTATAATACCAGTTGGTTTCTACTATTGAGCTTTTGATTACACTCCTCTAGTCTACAGCTTCCAATGTCTTCAACAAAATAGTTCTTGCATGCCATTCAGTTTTTTTCATATCTAACTAGCTCAGTAACCAGTTAACTATTTACCAACTTAACAGCTCCCAGAATAGAATAACAATTACGATTTCAAGTTAATCATAGTCAAAGGCTTAAAATCTTCTCAAAGCTGCAACTTTGGATTGACCATGATCCAGATATATCCAATACATATACTGGATGTATTCAGTATTGTGGCCAATAAAAGGTAAAGGGTTGTATGAAATAAAACTGGCTAAAAGATGCATTGCATCAGATATGTATCAGTAATATCTTCTGAAAGACTAATATTGCTTTGTAATAATTCTGAAGGTCCTCAGATGCCTACATTTTTCTGCCCTTAAAATGTAAAAATCTTTCTGCTCTTGAAAGCGTGAGCATTCCCCAGGCTGTTAAAAGACTTTTGGAACATATGACTTCAAATAAGAAGTGTTTGTCAAATCTTTTATAAAACTTAGAGAAAACTTATTGCAAAATTTACATTCCTGAACAGAACTAAGATAATTGTGCCTACGTTGTATTCTTCACTACTGTCAGTGGGAACTAGGTATTATATGCAGGTAAGATTCATGAGATGATACTTTAGAGGCTCTCGACTACAAAAGCCCCATGAACAGGCTTAAATGGAATCAGCCATCAGTCAGAGGATTCAAGAATTACCTTCAATATGCTGCCTTTTGAACTTCCTGATATTAGTCAGCCTTTAGGATTTAATTATGTCATTAAATTAGTACTTGCTAAAAGGACTTTTTCCTGTTATTACCTTTTTTCTTCTTTTTTTGATACTACTAGCTAATAGTGTAAACTCTCATCTTTTCAGAGGTTCACCACTCCTAGACTGCCAGAGATATAACTCAAGAGACTTCTATTTTGTGGATGAAAAGGGAAAAAGGCTATACTTCAATGATTCTTTAATAAAATAATAATTAAAAACATCCAGCTTTACAATTCCTGCTGCATTCAAAACTGCCAGTTGCAAATGCAATAAAGGTTTTAAGATTGGAATAGAAAAGCCTATTTTCTGAAGTATTTACTACTGAAAAAAATTGCTTACAAGCAACCAAAGTTATTTTCATTACATCTTACCTGAGCTGAGATGTTGGCCATTGAATTCTGGGACACACCGGCCTGCATAAGGGTTTAAAATGCTGCTGGAGGCCGGGCCAGCTGGTCTCCCCACATTGCAGGCAGCAACACAGAACAACTTAATCATTTACTAACTTATGCTAAATATATTCCATTTCAACATATGTGTCTGCACCACAGATTTAGGATTTGTTCATATGTAACACTTTTCACGGAATGTAAAGGTTGAGCATGCTACAATTAGGGAGCAATAATAGGGCTTGTTTAACAAGACACACTACAAAGTTCATATTATTTAATGTCAGTAACTTCACTTTATAAGCTAAACTAAATGTTTAAGACTTTCCATTGGGAATCAAAGTGTATCTGATGGCATTTTAGAGACTAAAAGGTTTTAATATACTACAAATATATAATACTCCTATTCTATAAAGCATGTAAACACAGTAAAATATCCTGATTACAAGGGAGTTATGTTTTTCCACTTTAATCTCTTCCTGAAGCTTTGCATAGGTACCAAGGATAATTTTTTAATTCATTTTTAGCCTTACTATAAACACAGAACTGTAGAGTCAAAGGTCAAGACTGGTACTAACAAAGAGCTTGTCTTTCCTGAAACCTTACATAATTTCTGATTGCAAGTAGGGGAGGAACGAGTAAACTAAATTTTGGGCTTGTTTGCTGAGTTCAGTGAAGTTGCCATTGACTTATGGTACCATAAGTGAGAAAAGAATCTCATCCAAGTGCTTCAATCACACTCACAGAAAAATGTTTTCTGATGCGAAGATCTGGCATGTTTATTTTCACTAGCCACTTCATTCAAATCATTATCTACATATTTTGTGTTCAGAAAGTGTAGTGGCCTTCACTTAACAGATGCATCTGAATTAATCAGATTCCAAGAGAGAACAGAAATTGAATCCTTTTCCATGGATTGTAATGTGCTAGGAGTCAGATGGAATGCAGAGCATGCCTGGAACCTATTCCGCGATGACTCCCCACGTGCACAATCTGCAGCCTTAAGCACATGCTAAGGGGGATGAAATGGAGGGTGGAGTGGAGTGGAGACACCATGGCCAGGCTCTGTTGTTATCCTTATGTGACATACCAGAGTGAAGGAAAATATGAGAATTGCTGGCTTCAGAGAATGCATATTCATCATATGCATGTATTTAAATCTTGTGTAATTGCAGAAATTGGTTTTAAAAATTTTCCTTCTTTCCCTCTTAAGAGAAATCCTCTGCACTACAAAGTACAATTGATTTACAACAAGATACTGTTGGAAATCACTGCCATGATCTTAACCAGTACCACTTATACAATGTAAATTACAGTCAATGGTTTTGACCAGAAACACAAAACACAATTCCCCCCAAGTCAAAATCGCAGGAACCAGAATGAGGTTTATTAATTTCCAGAAAAACACAGGGTTTGCATAGAAGAAACCGCTCCATTATGAAAGATAACTATTGGTAAATTAGCTTAATTCTTTCACCTGTATACATTTCTCACATTCCACAACAGTTTTAATAAATTATCCCCAGAAATTGGCTGCATCCAAGCTTGACTTGATGTTGTGCATATTTTCCCTGCGTTGTTTTGTATAAACATTTGCTTCTCCCTTTTGCAGTCGTTGCTTCAGAGCAGCCTTTTGCTGCTTGGTCAGCTGACGTTTTATCTTCTGTTTCACCAGTTCCTACAAACAAACAATTCGGCATCAGAAGCGTCTTTAGACCATTTAGCACCACGACACAACACAACAACAGCACTTTCTCAGCACCAACACGAACAAGACTGCAGAAAGGATGAGCAGAGTAGCTTCCTTGTAAAAAAATCATAAAACAAATCAGCTGACTGAAAAGGGAGATTCTTTGCTATGGACAAAGTCTGCATGGAGCGCTACATGTGTGTTAAATGCCATACCCCAAGGATTCCCAGCATCTAAAGGGGTTATCTATCCTATTGTCTTCTCATAGTCTTAGGTCTAATAAATAGCATTTTAAATCCTGCCTTACGGAGTTTTAAGTGTCTTTTCTTAGAGAGATGATAAAGGACCAGTACCTCTTGATGCAGAACACATTCCTTCCACAAAAATGTAAAAGCTGATAACCTTCTAGAACACTTCATGTCCAGCAGTAATTATTTGGTTTGTGTCTATTTTTTTTCAGCACTCTGGTTTTCCTGAAGTTTAGATTACAAAGATCTGAGTGCTTCTAATGCAAAACAACAACTCCTTGCCACAAGTGTGGCTAAGGCAGACGGGCAGTCAGGAGTGATTTACAATTCCTGCTCCAGTTTTCCTGTTGTGAGGCTCTCTCCTGTTAATATTCACAAGGTCAGGACTGTCTCCTACCTCCACAGTATAAGCATTGAAAAACAGTGACCGCCATTTACATAGAACTGCAGTAGTTTTATGAAATTTCAAGTTACTTGCACCTGTGCTTCATTCTGCTATGGATGACATGGTAACAGTCTTTGTAAAAATGATAAATGCCAGAGGACAGTTTTACAAATAGGTGCTGGCAGCTATGTGCAATTTAACATGGTCTGAGAGTAATAAGAGCATAACAACAACAGTATTTACCGGAGGAATGGTGGAGCAGCTCCCAACACTTCTCACTGATGAGATACTTTTAGTCCTTGTTCTGTGCCCAGCAACAGGAATGACACACTCCTCACTAATAAAACACATACATCAATGTGTTATTCCACTAGCAAGACAAACATCCTTTGCCTTTATGAGCACCGTGTTTGAGTCTTAACCTTCTGGGATATAACCTGAAAACTCACAAGAGTGAGTGCTACAAGTGCTACAAAACATTTCTATTTTAAATATTAACACTAGTTTTTCAAAACAGGCATTTCATGAAAGGAAGAAATTTGTAGCACAACAGTCACATGTGTATCATGCACACAAAGAGAAGCCTCAGGGCACTAAAAAGAAACATTTTAGATCCTACACAATGTTTTGATGAGTCATTTAACTGAAAAGCAAAAAACCAGATGAAGACTGTGAGCTTGATCTATGCATCCAGGTACATGGTGGGCTAGCAAACTCAGGAGTTAAATTTCACATACAAGGGGCTAGTTGGAAGGTAAGCAGGAATTTCTAAGTATGTTGGGAGAGGAATTAAAAGCTAGAACAACAAACAGTGCAACATATTTTAATATTACAGTCCAAGGCACTTGTTTTAGCTAACTTCAGCTGAGTAAGCAGCAGAACACTTTGACACAGAGTATTTGAATTATAAACTTACTCATAAAAGTTATTAAGAAGTAGTATTTTAACATAAAGAACTACTCCACTACCAATATTAATTGAAATAAAAAAGGGGGGAAAAAACCACCACAGAAAATAGGTTGGCCTATGAAGTGCAACACTTGTTTTCTCATTAGACACTATTACACAGCTAGACAATCATAAGACCAACAAGAAAGATATTCACAGCAATGTTTTCAAAATAAACTGCATTTTAGTCTTCAGTTTAAACAAGGGTAGCTGAAGAGCAGTCCTTCTTGAGCTGCTTGAAAGATTTGCTTTTACTGGGAGGAAGGGAGGAACCACATCCACTCCTAGATAGTAATTATGAATCTTTACCTGTAATGCCTGAACTCCTCATTTAAAGTTGACGAGTCAACCAGCTCTGGGCACTCATCTTCATTCTCCTTGTCCTTACAGGACCCTCTTTGACTCCTCTGGTTTTCCACTTCAGCAGCATTTTTCTTTATGCTTTTGCCTTTAAAAGAAGTAATCGCTGAACTCTCTGCATCTCCATTGCACTTCCAAAGCATAGCCTGCCCTCCAGCTTTCTCCAAAGCTGAACTCAACTCTGCCATACTCAGCCTTTGTGCATTTTCTCTACTTTCATCTGTATCAACCTCTTCCTCACTGCTACACACAGCGTTGTCAGAGGTCCTGCTTTCAGATAAATCACCGACTTCATACATGTCTTCATTATTTTCTCCGTCTTTGCTGAAGAAGTTGAGTTCGTTCTCAGCATCTTCTACAAGCTCTAGTACCTCTGTTGTGTTGTCATCCTTGTCAGAACCTGGTGGATAAAGCAGGTCATCATCTTCCTGCATTTCTTTTGCATAGCCGCTGGCAGCAATCTCTTTATCAAGAGAACACTCTCTCCTGTGAAAGAGGGATGTTTGCGTTTAATAGGCTAAATTATCAAGCTACCAATGTGCTACATTTTGGATTAAAAATGCTAATCAAGTTAGACTGTAATTACCTATCCTGTTAACAAAGAGGACATACTCTCCTGAAACATACACGATAGTGCTGTGCTTTAGGTAAAATATAAACAGAATGTGACCTGAGAGAAGAAAACTTCTACAGAAGATGATTCCATCTCCACAACCTGCATTTATGTTTATTTACAGGAAATTGTTTTACTTTAGCAGGAAAACCATTTGGTTTTAAGTTCAAAGTATGCTGAAGCAAACAGAGGGTCGCTGACACACAGAGACTGACTCAAGTCTGAGACCCCTTTGGGAAAGTGCTGAGAATGAAAGGAAGCCATTTTCATTGCAACAGCTTCGGCCTTAAAATGAGTGAAATATTGCTTTACTTTTCCAAAGGGAAAAAAGACATTAGGAAGAAAAGTTGGAACGTAATGCTTGAAGAGGCAGTCACCACATTTATGAGCATTTTAAAAGCAGACTTAAAATTGAAACCCAGATTAATCCTCAATATATCAGAACTGTCAAATAGGCTGATTCTGCATCACTGTTAACATTTCCTGGACATTTATCATTTGGATCAAGCTTTCAGATTGATCTCTCTTCCTTAGTTGCAAGAAGACAGACAAAGGAGGCAGCACAGCATTTCAAAGCACACTTTAGCTTTTGAAGACCACTTACGGTAACTTTGGCTGAAGAAAACACAACAGGAATGACAAAAATATACTTTAAAATTGCATAGTTGGGCCTAGTTTTTTTAATTCTTGTACATGCATCTCTCACAGGCACCCATTTGTTTTCCACAAAACCAACACTAATGCCATAAATAAGAGAACTCAAGTTCATCTGGTTGTTTCTACCTGATGTCTTTGAATGTTGGGAAGAGCTCACTCTCGTAGGTGAAACGTTTCTTAAAGAACTCCTTAATACAGTTAACATCTCTGTCAAAATACCTGTAAAAAGCACAGAATTTTACAAACAAAAAAAAATCAATAAAGTCTACTGTAATGAGAAACTTTTACCCTACATTTCTTGTCTTTTATTGCTTTTCTTTTTTTAATTATTTCTATCAGTGACCCCAAGACAACAATCTAGGAAGAGAAACTGGATGCAGTTTAAATCTGTT
Organism: Manacus vitellinus; assembly: GCF_001715985.3. Taxonomy (NCBI): domain Eukaryota; kingdom Metazoa; phylum Chordata; class Aves; order Passeriformes; family Pipridae; genus Manacus; species Manacus vitellinus. The sequence continues at coordinate 9,766,514 of NW_021939718.1, read as the reverse complement.
TCCTAACTGAACAATATTATTATCTCTGAAAAACAATTAATTATGTATTTATTCTACAGAGACATTTCTACCTATTCTTTGTTTGGAATGTTGCTTGTGCTGCATGACAACAGTGATAGAAAAAGAAACAGACTTTTGGAAACAAGCCATGGTTGACTGTTTGCTGTCAACAGCATTTACTCAGAAAATACCTTTAAATTTGAACCCACCACTCAGCATTTGCATGCGATGTTGACATCATCTGAGGGAAATCAATCAAAGTAGCATGATCATCATTATCCAAGATGAGATTAAATTCATTGAAGTCCCCATGAATCAGACCGTGATTGGCAAGTTTTACAATGAGATCCATTAATTCACTGTAGACAGCAGCAGGATCTTCCATGTGGTGCACCTGGCACCTGAAAAGTTAAATAAAATATTCTGAACTTTGGAAGACTTAACTTGAAAATACAGAGAAGTTATATGAAATACATCTGACAGAATGCCAGGGTAATTCAAGTTAAAAAGGCCCTTAGCTCTCAGGTCCAATACCCTCCTCAAAGCTGAGTCAACTCTGAGACCAGACCAAATTGCTCAGGTCTGTGTCTGGTTGGGATAGAAAAATTCCAGGGATGTAAAAAGGCTGTGCAACCTCCCCAAGCAACTTGTGCCACTGCCTCTCTGTCCTCAACAGGGAAAAATGTCTCCTTATACCCAGGTTAAATCTCATTTAAACTCACACTCACTGACTGCCATCAAGCACCACTGTCATAATGCACTATTTAAATATTGGATCAGTAAACTTTTATGTCTCTCCTGTTTTAGGTAATCTTATGCTCTCATCAGAAGTTAAGTAATTAAGGAATAAATTCCTTACTTGGACTAAGGAAAAAACCATCTCTCTGAATAAAAATATAAGAGAAGCAAAACCCTATCAAATAGAATACTAGTGAGCATGAGCTGGAGAGCATTATTCAGCATGGTGAAGTCAGAATTCATTCACAAGACAAGGAAAAACCCTAACCCTGTTACCTTTCTTAACTTAGCATTGTTAGAGTCTCTGTAACACAGCAAATTAAACCCTCACTACTTACAAAGGATAGCCGTCAACAAGTTCCATAACAACTGCATGCCTGTTGTAGTCTATGGGCCTTGGAACAGGAAAATTTCTGTCATGCAAAGCCTGGAGAGAGGCAACACGACAAAAAATTAAAATTAAATAGTTAACGAAACATCACACATTGACATCTAAGTTCATTTTTAAGTATTAATAATGAGCATTACACCACATTGAAGATTAACCAAAGGTCAGTCATAATATTTTGAAGCTCTCCTGTTTGCCTTTTCTAATGGACATTTATCCATTCACTTGATCCACTCAACTTTTTTACGGGTTCATTCTCTTTTTACTCATTCTGTTGTTACCAGTGAATTTTTTTCTAAGACAGAGTCCCAAGTTAAAGTAATATAAATACGCCTTTTGTTATTTAAGCGTTACACTATTACTGCTTTTCAGCACACAATTAATCCACCCCCCAACCCTCTGTTCAGAGAAACGTGACCCCCACAATTCCCACAAGTTCTGACCACATAATGCTTTACCTGTTGGACCACCTAAACCAAAAAAGAGGTCCTAATGAGGGTATTAGTTCTTTCTCCCTCTGTGGAGGCCACTGGTAGAGCCTATCACAGGATTTTTTGGGAGAAAACAGAAAATTATATTTAATATGTATACCACTCTTGAACAGCACAAAAAAAGAAAGGAAAACTAGTTTTTTATAAATAGTTTTCCACTATTATATTTCAATCACTGTACACTATCTGTGGTTTTTTCAGCAGGTCAAAAAATCCATAACTCTGAGAGTGGCAATATATTCTTGGAAATTAAATCTTTCCCCACAGTGAAGGACAAAGTGTGCCTTTTCAGATCAAAACACTAGTCTGGACTAAAAGACTTCCCTCAATAGCACAGCACAGCTGAAAAAACAGTAGATTAAAAGATAAAAGAATTTTAAGAAATTTCAGCTGTTTGCAAGCTTATGCAATGAATTTTAAAGGAAAAACTGCAGAGCTGGTGAAACACAGATTATCTATCCATAAATAACAATGTCAAACTCAAATTCATTGACACTGTGCTTCTGTTCCATGTGACTTCCATGGCAAAGCGTACGGAAATTGTACAGAACATATAGTACTGAAAGTCTTTGAAATGTTTACTTTAAGTCCATCAGGGGAAAGAAAAAAATAAAGCCTAAATCCTACCAGTCCTGAAAACATAGGCTGATCAAAAGGCAGTCTGAAAGGCACCTTCCCGTCTGTTACACAACTGCTGACACTATGAGTGGCCACCTACCTTCATGTAGGCAAACTCCTTCATTGCCGCTATCCTAGATAAATACAGCCATGACATTTTGTGTCTGTGCTTGTGGTAGTCACGTTTATTCTTCAAACTGCGGAATGAGGTTCTTCCAAGGCGGTGTAATTTCAGTGCAAACTGTTGCCCCTCTTCGTTTGCAACAATATAAATGTCTAGAAGACACACAAGGGCACGATCTAAGGAACAAATGATATCTAACAAGCCACAGTAACTTTGTTACTTCTCACCACTTCTGGCATGGCATGTTCTACTACAGTAAAGGCAGCTGAATTTACAGCGTGTGTATCAGAGATCTGAACATGAAGAAGTTACTGTTGAAGAGTTCATGTTACTCCACTAGGAGAAATACTGATGTGATGTGGAACATGTTTCAGAGTTCACCTTTTCAGAGAAAAACCTTTCAGCTTAAGATTCCTACATTCAGGTTTAACACTCCTGGACTATCTGCACAGCAAAGAGCTCTTCTTGAGGGAAATCCAGGGCAGATGCTGTTCTTAATCACACTCTGGAGGAGCCACTCCTCTCTGCTGAGTGGACAACCAACCCAAGGGGGCAGACTCTTAATTTAAACACTGTTAAAATAGCCTATGTTTCATTTTGAGCATTTGTCCCCCAATAATCCCCTTCTCCAATTACAGAAGTTACATCCTGTGTCAAATTACATGAACATAGGAAGAACCAAGATAGTATTCCAATGGTTTTGAGCCTATTTTACTTTACTGCCTTATTTTTAAGTGGGATGAAAAAGCTGAAATTTTGTTTTTGCTAAAATGGTTTGAAACTCTTCACAAAGCACGAGACAAGCAGCATCTGCTGCCTGCAAAGCGCCTTTTTAAGTGATGAACTAAGAACCAAACAAAATGGGCAAAGGACAAAACCATTCTTGTTAAGAAATATTCACATGTAGCCAAAAGCCTCACGTACTATTTGAACGACTGACCTTGGTGTTTCACAGATTAACTGATGCAACAACTATCCAGAGGAAAACTCACCTAATTTCTAGCAAAATATTTGCAACATTAAAGCTGTATCTGCTTTAAGAAAATTATTAAAAATGTTATTTTATTTACCTGATTCTTTGCCAACACCCATCTGGTTTCCTACAGAAGTGATGACTTGTCTGGAAGAGAGAGTTTTCAGAGCAAGGTAATCATATCCTGCATTAGTTAACCGGTAACCCTGGACAGCTGGGTAGAAATAAAAGACATTTCATTCCTTATTATGTATACATCACATTTAAAATAAGCCTCATTTTAGTCTTGCTTCAGCTTACACCCAAGTAATATTTCACCCCTTAGCTCCTTATCAGTCCAATTTGACGGAAAGGTAAAGACGTTTCAATTCCCACAACTTACGAAAATTGACAGCTGTGCAAGAGACAGAAGTGCTGCCTGTCTCTAAAAGAGGCAATGGCAGTACCTTAAACAGCCTAGGAAAAGCCAGCATTTGGGAAGATACACATATAGGTGACACAGAAGGGACCTGGGATTGTTGCAATGAACTACAGAAACCCTTAATCCTCTGAAGAACTGGGACAAAAGGAACAGATATGTACTGCAGACTCCCCCAGTATGTTTGCAGGGCCAGATGCAACTAAAAGGCTGAAGGGAATGGGGAAAGGCCTGCACAACTTGCCATGTGGCAAGGAATAAAAACTGCTTCAGTAGCTGTTCCTGGGGGCAAAATGTCCAAGGACTCTGCAGTCTGTTCCAGAACTGTAAGGATGAAACTCACTTGGGTTGATTCCTACATGCACTTGAACATTGCTTTAAATGGTTCTTTTTATTTTATTCTGAGCAAAAAAGTGAGCTGTCCATCTCTTCTCTGCCTGTCATCTCTGTAGGTAGACCCAGCACTTAGTGCTGAACAAACCCACAGTCCCCAGGCAAGTCCAAGAGAAGGCGTCACAAACTGCTCACACATCCCAACCTGTTGTGCATGTACAGCTGAGGCACTTGGAACAGACTGAGAAAGGGAGTCCCAACACAAAACCCAAACTCACTTTTGGTTTGTTCATAAGCCAGAAGTTTGTGCTTCACCAGCTCCCTCAGAATTTTATTGCAGCCGCCATGTTTGAGGTTGGCAATGGAAGCAACCAAGCTGGCAGGAACTATTTCATGGTTCTTCATGCCCATTTCCACCTAAAAACAGATAAACAAAAATAATGTGTCAGCCAATCCAGCCTGGGGAATTCTTCAGTTACAGCCAGAGTATGAGAGTGGCTCATTCGATTTTAGTCCCAGCCACCATGAGTGGAGGCCTGGTGATGCTGATGATGTAACCTTGCTGGGGGTGTGTGACCCCCTGGGCATCCCCAAGGAAATCCTGGGACTACCTGAGCATCCCCAGTGACCTGCTGAGCATCCCCAGCAAACACCCAGGACCCCTTGGGCATCCTCCATGATCATCTAGGCGTCCCCAGTGACCACCTGAGCATTCCCTGGGCATCCACAGGGACACCTTGAACATCCCCAGCGACTCCTTGAGCATCCCCTAAGCATCCCGAGCAACAACACAAGACCCCCTGGGCATCCCTAGTGACCCCTTGAGCATCCCCAGGGATCTGCTGAGCATTCTCAAGGATCCCCTGAGCATCCCCAGCAACCACTTGAGATCCCCTGGGCATCCCCAGCTACCCTTTGGGCATCCACAGTGACCACCAGGGACATCCTGGGTATCATCCTGACTGACCACCTGAGCAACCCCAGAGTGTCCCCAGGGATGAGCCGGGACCCCTTAGGCATCCCCAGGGATCCCCTCGGCATCCCCTGAGACACCTTGAGCATCCTCAGGGACACCCTGAGCATCCCCAGGGACCACCCAGGAACCCCTGGGCATCCCCAGGGACCACTAGGGACCCCTTGGGCATCCCGAGTGACCACCTAAGCATTCCCTGGGCACCCCCAGCGACCACCCGGGACCCCCTGGGCAGCCCCAGTGACCCCCTGAGCATCCCCAGGGACCACCCGGGACCCTCTGGGCACTCCCAGGGACCACCTCAGCACCCCCCAGCGCCCCCTGCCCTCACCGCTCCCTCCCATCCGGGCGGCCGAAGCAGATTTCGGCCCGACCACGTCCTGCCCCTCAGGAACCCCAGCGAGGAGCCTCGGGAGTGGGGGAGGGCGCGGACACCACACGCGGGTCCCGCCCGCCCGGCCGGCCCCGCTCACCGCCGTCAGCACCCTGAAGTGCTCCCGGGACAGATACCGCAGCATCACCACGTTCAGCTTCCCCATGGCCGCGGTGAGGAAAAACAGGAGGCAAAACAGAGAAAGAGGGAAAACAGGGAAGAAGAGGGGGAGGAGGAGGGGAAGGGAGCGGGACGCGTGCGCAGAGCGACTCCCCAGGTGGGTCCTGGCAGCTGCGTGAGCGCTGCTGTCTCAGATCAGCTCAAGATCTTTGTGCTCTTCCCTCCTTACCGAGCCGGGATGGACCACGAGCCAAAACAGAGCCAGACGCCGCTCCCAAATCAGCATCTTCTGCCTTCCATCCCTCCCTGCTGCGGAGAGAGAGTTGTTTGTGCGGCTCGCACGCAGCTGCCAGGACCTGCCCCAGGAATGGCCGCTGCTCCCTCGTCACGTGGCAGCCTGAGAAAATGTGGTATTCCAGGGAATCGGTGTCGTTTGGGGTGGGAGAGAGCTCTAAGGGCATCCAGCCCAGCCTGTCACCAGACACCACTCTGTCAGCCAGACCAGGGCACTGAGTGTCGCGTACAGTAAAGCGAAGCATAAATACACATTACATACATGTATATACAGTCATATATAAACATGCAAACATATATAAACATACAAAATATAAACATACAACTACACAAACATACGAACGTGTATAAACATCCAAGCATATATAAACATGTAACATAAAGGATAACTTCTCTCATAGAGAGGGGTTGTAAAATTCTCTCATAGAGAAATTATCTTCTTTTTATATCAGAAAAAAGAGCTTTATGGTCTCCAGATAATGCTATACCAATACTATAAAAATATTTTATCTCCTTATAACTGATGTAATATCAATTATATTAAAATGTGTGTGTGCAAACCTTGGAGTCTTGCTTTTGGAAAAGAGCTGCTTCTGCTGTTCCAGCCGGAGGAAAATGAGAATGTGCTTAAAATGGACATGATAGCAGTACTGGTGGAAACTGGAATTTTGCTAAAAGCTACTAAGCCTAGATTCCTGCATTAAACATGCTTTTTTTCTTCTTCTTTCATTTAGAGCTGTCCTTCGCTTCCTTTTTAGTTGCCAAGTGTGTCTTGTTAAGTTACCTAATCAATCATAGGAGTCTGTGTGATGGAAAATGTTGTATCACAGGAGCTGGTCAGAAATGGTCATGTAGGACCAGTAGAACAGTATTAAAAATTCAGCCTTAAAATGAATGCTGTCAGCTGTATAAAAATGATCAAGTCTTCATGATGTATTTAACATGAATATTCAAAACCTTTTCCCACTAAACTGCTCTTCTTCTCTATTACATATCAAAATCCATCTGTGGGCTCACAACATTACTTGCCAAAAATCTTCCCTTTTTTTGTTTTTGGTATGAAGAGGTTTGCCTACAAACATTAATAGTAGATCATCCTGTTTCATACATTATGCACAAAAATGCACTGAATTTGACAGGTATTAAAATGTGACACAATTTGTATAATTTTAAATTTTAGTATCATTCATGAGTGTTTAAAGGAGTACGAATAAAATATTTCAGTACAGAAACAAATGTGGTCTTCATAAACTGACTGCATTTAAAAATGTTTTATACCAGGGGTATTTTACAATGCATTTGAAGAAATTACATTTTAAAGGATGCCAGTTAGTTGGTTTTTTAGGTTTTTTTTTTAGTTAGTGGTTTGTTGGTTGGGGTTTTTTGTGATAGTTTGGAAAAGCAGTCAGATTTTCAGCTGATTTACAGCTGGAACAACGTTTCATGTCAGTTTGGTGTGAAATAATCAGTAAGGAAGTTATGATCAAAATAGTCACACTAATCAGACAAATGGCTCAACGTGTACATATTTCTGCATGATCATATCTTATTTTTGAACCTTTTGAACCTTGTAGGTCTGAGAAACACCTAGTATCTACTTGCCATTCATATTTTGCACTTAGAGGAGAAATCCTTCAGTAAGGTGAGCACTGAAGATGCCAGAAATTAGTCAGTGGTAGTTGCCAGTGAGAGATACCTAGGAGAGGGCATCAGACAAAGGCATGCATGTGATACTTTTGCAGCACATCCAGCAGTTTGCAGCTCAGACACTTCCTGAACATTTGGTTGTGTTTGATAACTCTCCACGGTACTTCTCTTTCTGGGGCTTGGATTGTTTTTGAATATTTGAAAAGCTCAGTGTGGCACAAAACTGGGCAGCAAGAAGTTTCATGGCTTAATTACAGGAGAAGCGTGCCCTGCATGCTTTAAATCTGCTACTTGCATTATATGCCACTCTTCACTATTACCCTAAAATACACAGATGCAATTCAAGTTGCTTTTATTCAGGCTCTCCATATCTCTTGCTTTGATGTGGGATGCTGTATTTGCCAGGCAGTAGAGGGTTCATCCATCCACTTGCCAAGCCCCATTTTTAGTCCGTTTAGTGTTTTTCTCACATCTCTTCTTTCACTGCAAGTGCAGCTACTCCTAGATCAAATTTAATCAGAAGAGAGCAGCATGTCACTTACTTTGACAAATTGTTTTGCACCATTTCACACTCAAAAATGAGGGTACAGCTTGTGGGTCCCTGAGAAAATGCTCTGATGAGGATTTGCCTTTCAGCTCTGCTGTGCAAATCCCACAAGCATTTTGCAGAGAAAACTCTGCAAAAGCACAAAACCATTTTTTTTTCACTTACCAGGTATTAGACTGTGAACACATGGAAACATTCTACCTAATCTGTAGCATATTGAACCTTCGTATGCAGGACTGTATCTAAAGAGTTATTAGTATAATTTTCTATTTATGACAAAAAGTTTATTCTGTTAATGTGATGGGGGTTTCAAAGTGTGAGGAAATGGATAATTAATAATTCTAAAACTCCTGTATGACTTAACCTGACTGTCAAAGCTACAAAAAAATAAATAAGACTATGCTTCATTTCAAATTGGTTGTATTTTCAGAAAAAATATTCTTATGTCTTAAAACGGCATTTAGGAAGCAACTGATAAAACATGCCCTTTTAATAAAATACTTTTGTTCTTTTGGACTTTTTTCCCTTCCAAAACACCAGTGATATATTGAAACAAACTTGTGTTTTCAGCAAAAGGTGATACTGCCAAATAAAAAAAAAAAAAACAAAAAACAAAAAAAAAGGCATCAGACTTGCAGTGTGTATATATGTTTTTAAGCTAACAATAAAGCTGAATATGCTTATTATCTTTACATTTAAATATGATGTAGAATAATTAACATACAAGATTACATTAAGATTGCTATTAGCAGAAAAAAGCAAGAGAGTGCTTGTGATTCAAAAATTTCACCTTTCATAGTGATACCATTTCTATTTTCTTCACTGGAGAGGCACTGCATAGCAATACATAATTTGGATTGGCTTTTCGATTTTAGAAAGATCAGCATCCATTTGTCTTTTTTTAAAAGAATTGAAAGAAATTAATGGAATCAATAGATCTTAAAATTTTGGTCACCTCAAGGCTCCAGTGATACTTTTTCTGTTTCTGGAAAGTATTCATTGCCTGCTGCTACCGCTGTTAATTTACTATTTCTTGATGTCTTCGACTTATAAAACTGTGTCAGATACACAGTGGGTTTTCTTTTGACAGCGATCTGCTGGCACAGTAAACTTAATTAAATAAGCATTAATAAGTGACATGAGGCACAGGTATCCTCTATGTGATAAATGCATTTTGAGGCCCAAGGGTCAAAAGACAAACACCATATGTTTTTACTCAGAAGGGAGCTGCTGGGTGGGCTGTGTATCTATAAATGATGGACCCATCTTCTGTCTAGATGCTGTTAAGTCATGTCAAGATCCACAGAATCACAGAAAAATTAGGGTTGGAAGGAACTTCTGGAAATCATCTAGTCCAGTCCCCATTCCTTAAAATACTTTAGAGATGAAATGTTTGCTTTCCAAGTAAACAAGTAGCACCAAGCATTAGTTATTTAGAAGAAAAAAATATAGAAAGTTTATGCCTTTGGTGAAGTCCTTAATTCATTTACAGTCTAACTGTTGCATTTGGACACAATAGTGTGGTAAGTCAGCATAGATCCAGGAACTAAGTGCAAACTACTCCAGCAAATGTACTTAAACCCAAGTCCAGTGATTAAAAAAAATTGCAAAAAACCCTTGCCTTCTTCCTTGACTGTGGGAAATTATAGTTGCTTAAACGAAAAAGTGCGTGAATGGACAAGGCTTTATCTATAGCACAAACACCAGGAGAAATAAAAACTGAAGAAGGACTATAATCCACAAACTCAGGTGGAATTTTAGTGCCTTGTAAGGGCTTTGAGATAATGAACATCCTCCTGAAAAAGAGTGCTGTATTCTTGCCAGATGTCAACTGGGAACACCACACAGTATAAGCAAATGAGGGTGGGGAACAAAAAAACCCCAACGTAATTTGAACTGGATGTAGCGCTTAATAAAATACAGCAGGAAGTTACTGAAAGTGACTTATATATCTTATGCCAAGTAATCATTTGGGGTTTTGTCTTTGTAGATGTTGATGAATGCCAGGCTATCCCTGGAGTCTGCCAAGGAGGACGCTGCATTAATTCAGTAGGTTCTTATGAGTGCAAGTGTCCTGTTGGTCACAAACAGAACGAGGAAACTCAAAAATGTGATGGTAAGTGATGTTGTAAGGGAACATACCTAAAAAGTGGTCATGTAAAGCATTAGAGCACTTTAGTAATGAACATTACTGAATACTTGAATAGTTGCAGTTGTTTGATTTGGACAGACATAACATCATTGAGCTGTGCTTTTTGTTTCCTCTTCACAGGGAGGGAGAAAGGGAGAAAGAAAGAGAGGGACAGAGGGAGGGAGGGAGGAGGGAGGGAGGGAGGAATCACCAATCCTGGCTCTTGCATTGGTGATGGGATGTCCAGAATCCTGGAGGTACTGCCTGGCCTTTGTGGGGGAATATTTTTATAGATAAGTTTTCCCCACCCTGGTGATAAAATTAGTTGCTTTGTGCAGTCCATTTTTCTAGACCTTCCTGGAGATGGCTCGAGTAGACCCCAAATACCAGGCGTCCCTTGTTGGTCTAGTCTTCGATTTTTACCCACAGGCTCTCAGCCTGTTTGTGGCTCTTTCTCAGAGGCAGCTCTTCACTGTGTATCCATTCCTATAATCTGTTCTATCTATCCATAGTTACTTACCAAGAAGTGCACTTGCATTTTTGATTCTCTTATCCATGGTGTATTTGTTATTAGTCCATGAGACTTGGTACAGCAGGAGTCAGGTAAAAGTGCTTTTACCCAAACCAGTTGAGGTGGAAGTCCATCCCCCTCTCAAAAAATGCATTTTTAATACAATATCTCATCAAAGCAGACAGCATCTGGATATCTGTTATGATGGACAGTAGGAGTTCAATAAATGAAGTTCCTGTTCTGATATCTGTAATCTGCCCCTGGCAGTGCTCAGGGTTTTTCTGCTGTTAACCCTAGGAGAGCTCCATGTGAAGGAGCTCCTCTCAGGCAAGGATGCAGTTCAAATACATAAAATAGTTGTTCTCCTAAAGATCCAAAAAAATGCAGGTCATTTTGTATATGTTGTTTTTTTGCCTGGCATGTGCTATCCACCTTTGATGCCAAAAGGAGAACTTAGTGATATGTTTCCTTTCTTCTGAAAACAGTAATTAAGAGTTAATTCTTTGCATTCTACTTCTTTAACCTATGTAAAGCTCTGCTTTAATTTTTGAAAATGCTGTTTGGCATTTCTCCCTGATAGTATCTATAGGAAAAGGTGAATATATTTTTAAGACAGATCTGCTTAAAAATCTGTGATGCTTGTGGGACCATGCATAGTAGAAGTGAAACATTATCTGCAGACTGAAATATTTGCTATTATTTCATGGTTCAGTAATCAGTGGGTTTCATTTCCTGTTTTGTTGGCAGCCTACTGCAGAACAGGTCATATGCTCTGGCTTTGTTTCTTCTAAGCCCCTACCACTTCGGTCTGTGGCAGAAATTACTCCCTGATCACGGCTTCCCCATTAGCTTCCCTGGTCAGATAATTCCACACAGGGAATTATGCAAATACAATTTGCCCTACCCAGTTTGTACCAAATTTTCTGGGTAAAAAAGACATCATGAAACTGTTGTTTGTCCATTTCCCCAAGCTTCACAGCCCGATAGTACTGCCAAAATTACACCAGGATAATACCATTATCCAACAGTGGAGCAGAGAATGAAAGCCAAGCCATAGCTTTATTCATGCTTGTTTGTTTAATTAAGTGTTCATAATCACTCAGTATTAGATTTATAGGATATAACTATAACTAGTCCTTCAAACAATTATACTTCTAGTGGGACTGGCCATTTGAGTGAAGTTACATCATTTATATAATACATATATGAATTGGGAAGGATGTAAGGAATTGGTGTCCTATGAGTTAGAAACTGTGTACAGAGAAATTATTTAATAGACACTGCATTATTTTTATGAAGTTTTTTATTTAAAACATTGTGTAGAAATGGTGTGGTATGAAGTACTCTGCTCGCTCCTTTCTCTTCTTTAGGTATGGAACCAGATCGAGTGTTACTCAGTGGCTACAAAGGACAAAATCAAAGTTGCAGTCAGTAACTAGTTAAGGCTCCAGTGTTCAGAGGTAAATGCTGAAATCTTACACTAACTGTTCAGACCTTCTTTATTATAACAGCAGTTCTCTTATTTAAGGAGAGATTTGAGATCCCCTGCTATATCCTCTGCCCTTAAGCATCCAGATGTATTCTGTGAGTTAGAGGTTTTTCTTCTGTTCTTCCTAGAAAAAAAATAGCTATTGTTAGAATAAGTGTGAAAGTTCATTTTGTGCTTTTTTCATAGAGCTATGCTAAGCAATAAACTTGCTTTGCTGGGCTATTTGCTTGCTTTATATTCCTGTGTTTCTTTTTTTTTCATTTTTTTTTTAAGTCATCAGTAAAAAGGTTTCTCAGATTTGTTTTGAGCCTTAGATTACAGTTTACATGAACTAACCATTCAGAAATTAATGGCAATTTTATATCAGTAAAGAGGGTTTAAAGGATTTCCAAAGCACATGGGCACAACTTGCATGTGTAACTCTGTGTGTCTGCCCTCGTGTAGAGATGTAACTGGATAACTTAAGCCATTTGGGAAAATATGAACTTTAAAATTAATCCAGCTCCAGGCTCCTCATTAGTAAGAAGCCTTATTATAAATTAGTAAGAAGCCACATTATAAATTTTTCCCAATTTATAGACTTTCCACTGTAGTCAGGATGACTCCTTCCACTACTGGGAAAGTCATGAGAGGATTCAAGGCACATGGGCTCTCATGATCTCTATTGGACACAGAGCTGAAAAACTTGGGAAAAGGCTATTACATTGTACCAAATCCAGTGCACTAATGGGATGTTTTAACTAAACAAAAGAAAACCCCAAACCCTTCACTTTTTTTGGCCTAAAAGTTTCGATCTACAATTTATTGAGTTTTCACTATCTTTGTAGGAATGAAATTCTGTTCATTTTTAGAATGTTATCTTCCAGAGCTAATCTTTCATTTAAAAATTTAAGCATTTTCAGACCATATTTGATAATGTCTCCATTTTAATTAACAAATAAGACATGACATAGCCTATTTACAAGATATGATTTCCACAAGATTTGCAGTTTCCATTAGCACTGGAAACTGGGATCTCTGCTCTCCTCAGCTGCCTGTTTGAAGGAAACCTGTAGCAGCTCCATGACTTTCAAACTTTGCTTCCCTTTCATTATTGACAAGTATTGACAAGGCTTAAAAAATAAAATAGAATTAGACAAGGACGGATCAACAGTAGGACCATAATTTTTTTTTCCCCCCACAACAAAGACTAGGACAACCACAGAAAAAGGACTGACTTGCATATACACTTTTTAGTGACGAGGATTTTATTATTTAAACCGCATCAGGGTAATTAGAGATGATCAGATGTTATTTTGTCCAGTAAAACAAACAAACAGAACAGACTTCTAACCCCACTCCAAGTAAAAGCATGGGCAGCCTAAGTGGAAGCTCAGTTTGGCCCACAGCCTGTTTTACTGTTGAGCCAGTCTTACTATCATCAGATATGCCCCAGGGCTCAACTTCCCTAGAAGTAAAACTCTTATCCAGCTCATGCAGGTACTGAACATTAGGAATGTCTTGAATATATTTGGAATTGCAGCATACAAAAAAAAAATCTGAAAGGTTAAATCAAGACAGTCTTCATGATAGCCAGTAATCTTGTAGTGCTTGCATGTGTTGACGGAGAGCCACAGTAATACATCAGGTGCATAATTTTCTATTCTTCTCTGTTTTAATCTCTTTCCTTCTTCCTCACAGATAATCACCAAAGGTTTTGCTTTGCTGAAGTTCTACAAACAATGTGTCAGATGGCTTCCAGCAGCCAGAATCTTGTCACTAAATCTGAGTGCTGCTGTGATGGAGGCCAGGGCTGGGGGAACCAGTGTATGCAGTGCAATGCCCGCTGCCCAGAACCAGTACAAGAAACTCTGTCCCCACGGACCAGGCTATACCACAGATGGAAGAGGTATTGGCAGGGCAAAGAGGCAAAAAAGGGGAAAAGAATATGCTCACATATTTAAGAGAATGAAGGATTCTCTTTGAAGTTCCTTTGAAGAATTTTCTGTTGAGTTTGATATTTCAAATACTGCTCAGCGACCAGATATTAAAACCACATTTCAACAGTAGCTGCGACCAGAACGGCTGTGCAGAATGTTCAGGATTGGAATCTCTAAAGTAGGAGATACCACAGTAACTAAAAGCTAGAAATTATCCCAAAGCTTTTGTGTGCTGAAAAGTTGCATACATGGCAAAAGCAACAACTGTTGTTCTAACAACACTCTCACAATACTTTGCAGGTACTGTTTCCTCAGAGGAAGCAGAAGCTAATGTACATTTTTTAGTTGTGAAAATTTTATGACCACATGAGCAGTCATAAGAAAATTCACTTCTGTGGGGTTTGTATTTTGAGTTAGTAAAACTGGGACCTGAGTACACAAAGAAATAGCAGGAAGGTTTTGATACAAACAAGAGTAATGAAAGTTTGAAGGATGTTTGGCTTTGGATTCGAATCCATTTTTAAAGAGGGAAAAGGGGTAAAGCTCCTATCAGAAGCACCGTGATAAGGAACTCTGCAAAAATGGAAGAGGAAAAACGCTGAATTTAAAATTGAGAGGTGACATGTTTATTATTTTCTGTACAGATATTGATGAATGTAAGGTCATGCGAAATCCGTGCAGAAATGGACAGTGTATTAACACAATGGGCTCCTTCCGATGTTTCTGCAAAGCTGGTCGCACCACTGACATCGGTGGCACATCTTGTGATGGTAAGATTCAGTGTCTTAGTTACCAGAGATTTATTTGGTTTTTACATAGTGATGTATCAACCTCTGTAAACCTTTGTAGCAAACCATTTTTTTCTCTTTTTCTGTTTTATCTCGTTTCTGTCCTTCTTTTCCTAACATGCACTTCTGGTTTTGCGTTTGATTTGGGGAAATAGAGAAATGAACTCTATTGGCAATATTCCTGCAGTAGAATGATCACTGAAGTTGTACAGATCAGTTGTATAACCACATTAACTGACAAACCAGCTCATGACTTTGGTCTACATTTTCCCACTTTTTTGCTGGTTAACACGTATAAATATACCATAGTATGCCAAAAAAAATACTAGTTCCTTACATGAAAAAACTCAGGACAGTTTTTCATGGTAGAGGCAAACCCATATAAACTCCGCAGCAACATAGAGAAAGGAATAGAAACTCTGAACAAGTGTGAATCAGAGGCTTTTTCTGTGAACATTTGTTAAATGTATTGCTGTCCAGCAGATATCCTTCTGTTGAGGAATTCAGTACAACAGATACTTAATAATTTCTCCCTTCAGACATTGATAAGTGCTCCCAGTCTCCTAGACCATGCAATTTTATCTGCAAGAACTCAGAAGGGAGCTACCAGTGCTCATGCCCTCAGGGCTACATCCTTCAGGAAGATGGAAAGACATGTAAAGGTAAAGAAGGTTATACACAGTAACTTTTTTATTTGGTTTCAACTTGGCTTAAAAGCAAATAGTTTTGAAGTGTAAT
The DNA here is from genome assembly GCF_001715985.3 of Manacus vitellinus. Classification (NCBI taxonomy): domain Eukaryota; kingdom Metazoa; phylum Chordata; class Aves; order Passeriformes; family Pipridae; genus Manacus; species Manacus vitellinus. The sequence goes on along the minus strand of NW_021939718.1, from coordinate 9,750,901 downwards.
TTTTTTATCAAATTAGACTAAATGTGCCTCTTTTTTTGTTGACTTTTCTTAAGACAACACCATCTCTTACTTTCAGATCTTGATGAATGTCAAACCAAACAACACAATTGTCAGTTTCTCTGTGTCAATACCCTTGGAGGCTTCACATGCAAATGTCCACCTGGTTTTACACAACATCACAAAGGTTGTATTGGTAAGAAAAACATTGGTTTTCTTTCATAGGTTTTTCTGTAAGAACAACATTCTCAACTCTGTTATTTCTTTTGCTCTTTATACAGAGCAATAGTATCAGGAATTCAGAAAACAGATTTTGAAAAGCAACAATTATAGCTTAAAAAAAAATCAGTCTATCCAGTCTGTCCACTGTCTGAATTTTCTTGGTTAGTAAACAGTTGTCCGTATTTAATACATGTTATTATGTTCTAAGTATCACCACATGGAGACAAAAGGGTGAATTATTAAAATCTCATTTAAAATGTACCAGACTGCATTTTCTTTCTTAATAGATACAGATGTCTTTAGATCTTAAGCATCTGTATGAATCTTGCCAACTGAAACTATTTTAGTTCAGCTAACACAGAAGTGCAACATTTTTCCAATATCAGCAATTACATGACTGGTCTTTCATATCATAACTGAATTACAGCTTGCACTTCCAATTTATTAATTACTCCTAGCTCTGCATGACTTTTCAGGTCATCTGACATTTAAAAATGAAAAGCTACAAAATAAAATATTGCATCTCTGTGGATTTCAGACTCTTAAGAACTTGTTATATAAACATGTCTAAAATAATGCCACAGGTTAAACCAACCTTCTTCTCTCTCCTCTGTGTTTTTAAGATAACAATGAATGTGGTTCTCATCCATCACTTTGTGGATCAAAAGGAATTTGCCAAAACACTCCTGGAAGTTTTACCTGTGAGTGTCAAAGGGCATTTTCTCTAGATTCAACTGGACTAAACTGTGAAGGTAACTAGCAATGGTCAAATATTTTTTATGGTGCAAATCCTTACTTCTATGTCTAGTGGATCATTTGATGTCAGAGCACCAGAAAGTAATTGGAAAGCATTTGAGTAATTTTAAGCATGGTGTAAGGATATGGAAGAACATGACTGCCTGAGTAATTTTTACACAAATTAGAATAAAAGGCACTTTTTAGCCGAACTCTTGAACAATTGTTTTCAGCCCGCCATTTCAACTTCACGTAGGTTTATGCACCTAAAAGTCTAGTAGTTGGGTTTTTTTTATTTTTGTCTCTATACTTCTAAACAGTCTGTCTGCAATTTTTCAGCTAATTGTAATTGTCTACCTGAAGGTATCCAAGATTAGATTCTAAATTCTCTAGGTATCCTACCACAAAGATACACATTCAAAAGGCTAATTCTCTATACTCAGAAGGGTAGTCCATTACAGTCAAAATGCAAATTATATTGATGAGCTTCATCTCCCTGTATTGGCCCAAAAGGGAGCCTCAGTCGGGAAATCTCTATTTGAGACCTACAGACTCTTCAGTAGGCCTTAGGTATTGAGCAAAGAAGAAAATAAATGGCAGTACTAGGCCATCTGACTGCTGAGAATTAGAAATGCAGGGGTATACATTAACAAATTTGTGAGATCTCAAAATAGCAGCTACTCTGATACAGCGTTTAAAATAGGAATTGATATATAGAGCCTATTTCTAGAATAGCAGTGCAGGATATATGCAGCTAGAAGGTTCAGAAAGATTTATCTCCTGTTAGATTACTTTGTTGTCATGAAGTACATATACCTTTGTGTGCCTATGAAACACAAAAATTATATATATCAAAGCATTCACAAGATATGTAAACAACTAGCACATCAAAATTGCTCTATATGGCATTGCTGATAAAAGTGACAGCTTTCAGTTCTTGGCACAATGGTTTTCTACACCTCAGCCTCTGGGACATTACAATTCCATTAAATTTCTTTCCAGCTGTGGACAATGGAATGTAACTTACAATCTGTGATACCATACATGATTTTTTTTATTTTCTACTAGAATTGCATACTATACCTGACAAATTTGGTTGCTTACAATCTGCTTATTTCTTATAGTGGACACAGTTTCAGATGTCTGAGTTTTTACATTTGGGGAAGTTGAGCTAGGGCTTTCTCCTTAATTAACACCTCAGAGAGTTTTTAGACGGCTTTTTCTTTTTGGTTGGAAAGACATCCAAATTTAGCATTCCAACACCTCGGTATGTTCCAGGAAACTGAAAGCTCGGCCCTGTGTAGTTCTCTAATATGATGGATCAGCTGAGGCAAAAAAAATTCTGATGTTCCAGTGATTATGATCCAAGTGAGTAATGTATTTGGCAATGTGTGTAATTGTGTGTTCTTTCATGTTCTGATTCTCTCTTGATCACACAGATGTGGATGAATGTGATGGAAACCATAGGTGCCAGCATGGGTGTCAAAACATCCTGGGTGGATACAGATGTGGATGCCCACAAGGATATATTCAGCATTACCAGTGGAATCAGTGTGTTGGTAAGGAAACAAACAGCACAAAATATATTTAAGCAGCAAAGATATCATGGGGATTATAGTGGCAACACTGGGCAAGGGCAAGAATGGACAGAACAAAGGGTATGCAAAGACTGATCTTTTTTATCTCCCTTGCCCTCCTTCCATAGATTTACTACTCCCAACATAAATCAATGACATGAGTTAACAAAAAAACACACTTGTCCTGTTGAAATTCTGTGAGACAAGAAGCTTTCCTAGTAAAGTCTAAATTATAATTCTCTTCTTTGTAGAAAAATCCCCATCTTAGGAGGATGAAGGATGTTAATTGAATTCCTGAAAGTATCAACATGAATACCTCTGCTGGGGGAAGAAAAAAAAAATTAAAAATCATACCTTCCACTATTAAGAATTACCATTATTAGCAATTTGAGAATACTACAGAATGGCATCTACAGTGAATGGTGAGAAAAAAACCAACAAAACCATTAAGAGTTGTCTACTTCCAAAATATAGTATTAAGGTCAATATTAGTTATTTGTGCAGGGAACAGGGACAAATAAAAATGCTCAGGAGTTTTATGGTAGATTTAGCTAATTTATTTTCTGTGTTTCATTAACTCAGCTAAATGCAATACAAAATGAAATGTGGGATTTTTTTTTTTGTTAATAAAAACCAATCATCATCATCATCATCATCATCATCATCATCATCATGGCTAGGCTCTATCCACATTTGTTACAAGCACGCTGGTGGCTAATAAGGCCAATACAAGATAGACATGTCTGGTTGCAAAAGGCACAGCAGAAAGACTCCCTAGGTGGTATATTCTGCAAGACATGATTCTTTCTGTGTTGTCTTTTCTCCTCAAGAGTGATCCTGTGTGCTTTCTCAAAGGTATCAGCAGCGTTATAGATGGTGTGTCTCCAGACCTCCCGATTGGAGGCCAGAGTAGACCAGTTATGGTGATCAATATGGCCAAGGCTGAGATGTTGTTTCAGGGAGTCCTTGTATCTTCTCTTCGGGGCTCCTCTCTTGCGGCAGCCGGTGGCAAGTTCACATAAAGCAAGATCTTAGGGAGGTGGTGGTCCTTCATCCTGGAGATGTGCCCTGCCCAGCACAGCTGTGTTCTCAGCAACATGACCTCAATACTTGTGACTGCTACTTGTTCTAGAACATAGTGAAAAACTCCCATCCTGTTCTGCTCAGAAAGAACAATACAGCATGTTTACCTTTTCAGGCTTGCTTTCATGGTAATATAATCAGAGGATATAAGCACTGCCATACTTTTCATATAGGCTGATATTACTATCCTGCTCCTAGACATATAAATTAGTTTATTCTACACATTTTACATTAAGTAGCACACCAGAAAGTTTTTCTGAAGTTCCAACCAACATTGTCACTCCTGACTTATTACTGCTTTACAGCAAAGAAAGCAAAGGACTGGGGTGAGAGTGACAGAACATAAAACAAAAAGCTCTCACAAAACTCCAAACCAGCTACAGTTTCTGAATATTATAGTCCTCAAATAATCTCTCTGCTGTTTTTCTTCCTGAAACCAAATTCAGTCACACTGACTGGAGGTGTCACCTTCTCTGTATCTTAAAACCCACAAGGTGAAGATGATACTCCTTTTCTCTTGCATTTGTTTGGTTACTTCAATTGGCTTTCCCCTCACAGAGCCTGAAAGTTTCACAAAAAGTATGTGCAAACTTCTCCCCATCAGTAGGTGCCCAGGAACACCACCATGGCTGGAATTCCAGCCCATTTTCCCCTCTGTGGACCTTGTATGAGAAGGCAGTACCCTCCTATCTATCCTGACGGGAAACAGAACCCCTAAGCAAAACAGACATTGAAGGAAGGGTGAACATTGAGTGACTATAAGGTTAACAGTAACAGTATGCTAAAATACCTCTTCATCCCAGATACACAAATATGGGGCCTTTGGCAATGACTTTTCCTTCAGAAACCAAGTGTCTGTGGGGTAATGAGGTTAGGGATGTAGCAGAGGCCTAGGACTTGCAGATATTCTGATTTCTTAGCTACATCACGCTTGCCTGATGTTTGTCAGATTAGAAGATACCAATATATTTTTGTTTGCTTACCAGATGAAAATGAATGCTCCAATCCTAACACGTGTGGCTCTGCTTCTTGTTACAACACCCTTGGAAGTTACAAGTGTGCCTGCCCATCTGGGTTTTCCTTTGACCAGTCCTCCAGTGCCTGCCATGATGTGAATGAGTGTTCTTCCATCAAGAACCCCTGCAATTATGGTTGTTCCAACACTGAAGGGAGTTATCTTTGTGGCTGCCCACCTGGCTATTACAGAGTTGGACAAGGGTAAGTATCTTCACAGAGTCATTCACCGGAGACACATTAAGGAGGGCTGGTCTGAGGAGCAGAGGTGCAAATGAAGGACAAACTGCTATGTCCTTTGTGCTGGTTTAAAGGTAAACCAGCAGGGGAAATGAATCCAACTCAAAAGAGAGATTATAAATCAGAATAACAATTTAATAAAAATAATACAATAAATATAATTATACAGACAAACAATTGGTTTTAACCCACAAAACCCAAATGTATAACCCAACACCCTGGGGCATGAACAGAGTGGTGTTCATTGGGCCCCCTGAGTCCAAAGGAAAAGGAGAGGGAAAACCTGTTGATGAGAGCACTGTTGCAGTCTGGTCGAGAGTGGTGGTCTCAGTCTGGTTGAGAGTGGTGGTCACAGTCCTTCTCTGGATCCCAGGAGTGGTGCAGAAGTCCCAAGACTCCCAAGATTATATATCCTCAGGTTCGGGCAGAAATGCCCAGTACCTCCCTCAGGGCAGGGAGTTCCACAATGGGTGTGAGGACAGGAGCATCCTCCTATCTCACAGGCCTCTTAACACCCATCTTATAACCTGAGGGGTCAGGTGTGCTCTGGGCAGCTGCTGTAAATGGTCTATTGGTAACAGTTTCTGGGAAATGGCATGGAAGGCTATAGAATACACAGTTTTGGGTTACACCCACACAGTGAAGAACTGGTCCCAGCTGTTCTAACTAGGACATCCTTTCTACTCCTTTCTACTTTTACATACAATATCCAAAAACTAGAAAAAAAAAAAAAGACATATCTGTATATGCAACATGACATTCATTTTAAATCTAGTATATAACAGTAAACAAAGAGTTCTGCTTTCTTCCCCAGTACCAGCAGATGAACTCCTTCACAAACCTACTCAGTGAGGACTGCTACCACCTGTACTGAGATAATTAAGGGTTGTAAGTAACACTGATCAATCCAGAACATTAAACACAAATTGGCATTGTGCCAGTACATGACAATGGGTAAATTTTGTAGTTCTCAAGTTCAGGGCAGGCTGGCCTTTTTCTGTTTCTTCGTAAAACTTGTAAATCAAAATTAGAAAAGCTTACAAGCCTTCAGCCAGTGGTTGCATTTTGTTCAATATGCCACGCTAGTGTGAAGGAAATTAATGCACAGACCTCCTGCTGAGTGAAGGGAAAGGAAGAGGACACAGTCACTGCGGTACAGATTACACACTCACTTTCCATTCAACAGGACAGTTGGTAAAACTGCAAAGAGTAACTAAAACAGATGTTTTTATTCAACAGACACTGTGTCTCAGGGATGGGATTTAACAAAGGCCAGTACCTTCCACTGGATGGAGATGCTGATGAAGAGAATGTTTTGTCCCCTCTAGCATGTTATGAGTGCAAAATCAATGGCTATTTCAGAAAAGACAACAGGAAGAAGAGAAGTGCTAATGACACTGTATGTACTGGGATAAATAACCACTGTAACGTGCTTTCATTTTCAGGTATTTCCAGAGATATGATACCAACAGTATCAGTAATAGAGGGAATTTTTAACAGGCCACATTCAGTGGTGAAAATCTTTTTTCCCCTGCCCTGTTGGTAGCAGTAGTGTGACAATAAAAAACACAGCAATAACTATGAATGGATGAAGTCTTTAAAGCTTGTATGTCATCTAGTTCTCAGAATACATTCAGGGAAATAATTTTTATATGATGACAGAGAGCTAGGAAACTGGTCATATCTGCAGTCTGTTCTGCTGTCAAGAAGAGATTGCACAGCATTTATGCTCTGGGACAGCCAAACAGACCCTCTTGCAGATCATTGTAGTCTTGGTGTCTGTTCCATGGTTGCTCACTATTGTGTGGGACTAGAGCCCATGACCTGGCTGATACACTGAAGTCCAATATTTGCAGAATTGCTGAGGCTGATAGAGAACTATACTTCAGACTTATTTTTTTCTTACTGCCTTTTGTGGGCTTTTAAAGATAAGGTATAGGATATTGATGAATGGACAGACCTACTGTTTGCACCTTTTAGATACTTTTTTTTAGATACTGTGTATCTGTCAGCTGCATAATCTGTGTGATGGCTCTTGTAGCTGTAGTCTTGGAATATGCAGTAATATAAAACTAACTCAGTTTAGAGGGGGGGGACACACACAGGTAGGTAAAGAGCTGTATAATGCAGACAGGCAAAATGCAAAACCTCAACTAAACTGGTAAATTGTGCTACCCACACAAACTACACTGAAAAGACGGAGAAAAAAGTCTGCTTTCTGAAAGGGTAAGGGCATAAAATAATCCAGATGCTCCAGCCTTAGTACATACTACTTTGCATGATGCCATCAAAGCCAGTTCTTCTACTGGCAAAGTAATCTTATAATTTTTGCTCTAAAGGATCTCTCTCTCTCAAGGACATATAATTTAAAATTTAAATATTTGATTTCCCCACACACATCCAAACTTCCTACAAGGATTCCTTGTCCCTCCCTACCACCCACTCCCACTGAACCTGAATTCTAGTGTGAACTCTGTGGTCAGCCCACCACTGAAATTCGTGGATATTTTGAAAAACCTTTTTTTCTGTTGCACAGTTAATTCCATATCGAGTTCATAATTGTTAAATCTTGTTGTTGCACTTTTCTAATAACATTAACCTTGTCAGTTTCTAGTGCTTGGGTGGTAAAAGTGACAGATTTTGCATCCATAAAACTATGTGAAAAAAGAAAAGCTGTTATCACTATTGACATTTATAGGGTTCAGTATTTAAAACACTACAGTTCTTGCTCCTCTCCAAAAATTTTCCTTGTTTTCAGCATATGTTTTTAACTGCATTACATATTGGTACACAGTTGCACTCATGTGGGATTTTTGCAGAAGCACTTTAAAAAGCTGTTACTTGTTAAATGGCTTTCCTAGGACTGCACTGTGTTCACAACTAACACCTCTGGGCACACTCACAACTGCAGCATAACTTTACTGAAACTCGAATTAAAAAAGAAATTGTGAATGATTTGGCAGAAAATTCACAGTACTGTGTCTTTTTCCACGCTCCCTTCAGTGGTCCCAGTAGGGCATAACTGCACAACGTGACACACTGGCTCTCTCTGCAGAAGGCTGACAATGCAGCAGTTCTCTCCTTACTTTAGTTTCCTTCATAAATGGTGCTTCTTCATCACAAAATACTGAGCCTGCTTGTTTTTAGAAGGCAGGACTCATTAAAACAGTTTCAGGGAATTCTCAGAGAAAGTTTCAGGGAATTCCCATGGTGTCGTGGTATATGTTTCGGAAATGTGAGATGGATCATAAAAACAAAGCTGTGACTCATTGTACAGTCTTTACTGCAGTAGTAAACATAGGTCGCTTCTTTATATGGGCTCTTTACAAGCATGAAGTTAAACAGATTGTCAAAAGAATTTGAAATCAGAGCCTCCCAGTATTCAACCTGTTAAGCCCGTGTGAAAAGCCTTTAAGGTTTACTGGATGTGTTGTATGGAACAAGCCATTCTTCCAGGTGGAAAGGATTTACAGTTGCTTCTTTCACAGGTAGATTTTGACAAATGCAGAAGCTGCTAATTATCACATAACAATTCCTCTCTCAATGCAAGTGAGTATCTGTTTCTCCTGCTCTAAACATTCTCTCCTCCTTTGCTTCAGATGGAGCAGACTAAGTTGGGAAGTCTGGACATGGATAGTCCTGTGAGGATCAGGGTCAATATTTCCAGGCTGGATCACAAGGAGCATATCCTGGAACTCCTGCCAGCCATCAAGCCTCCCACCCACCATGTGTGTTACATCATCTCTCACGGAAACGATGATGGGATCTTCAGGATCCACCAAAGGGGTGGGCTGAGCTACTTGCACACGGCAAAGAGGAAGTCAGTGCCTGGCATTCACACACTGGAAATCACCAGCATTCCATCACCAGAAGAAGGAGCTAAAGAAACTGGAAGAGAGCAATAAGGACAGCTACCTCCTGGGGGCAGTGCTGGAGGCAGTGCTCAGGATGAGGCTGTGGCTCTATTAGCCATGTTCCAGACTAAGCCCAGTCCTTTAGTCACTTCTGCTCTCCTTTCTACCCACCAGACAATATCTGCTTTTCCAAAGTTTTGAAAAGCCACTGAACTCCAGGGGAGGAAGAGCCCTTTCTTCCCCCCCTGCCAAGACTGCAGAACCACCCTTTCAGGAGGATAACTCAAAAGGCCACTGCCAAAACTTCTATTACAAGGGCAATCATGTTTACTGTATCTTTCATATAACCTCAGCTAAAGTATATTAAAGTGCTAAAGTTCAAGAAGTCATCATATGGCACTAAATGGCACAAAAATGTGAGCTCTTTTTTTTCCTGTTAGCAGTCTGTAACACTTTGGGTATTTTGCTATCGTTCCTAATTAAAAAAATAGAGGTTATTTATTTTTAATGCAGTAATATATGGAGAAAATAACAAATTATGTAAAAAAGGGGGGGAAATTGCTTGGTTTTATTTAGATTTATACATTTGAGCTATAGCATTTTAGAGGTACTTTCCTAAAAAAACAGATTTGAAAGATGTTTCCTTTTTGGGCCAGTCATCCAAATAGTATATAAGTAATATTAAAATGTATCAGAGCTGAAATATCACTGTAGTACATCTTCTGAATATTCTAAAATGCTCTTGAAAAACTTTGAGTATTTAAAAAAAGGGAAAAATGAAAGAGAGTCATAGAGGACAAGTGTTACAGTATCAGTCTCTGCAGAGATCATGTTTCACATAAGCCACAGCAAATAGTGGAAGAGCCACAACCCCTGTAACAAAATACCTTGTCTATTTTTAATACCATTAGAATTGCAGAACCAAATTGTACTGTACTTTCCTCCAGTGACCTCAAAGAGCCACACATGCAACCACACCTCACTCTCAGAAAGGATGCTCTAAAAACTGGCATTACTGCAGGAAGCTGAAGAAAATGTCTCTCTGAAGGGAGCACACAATGTTTTCATACTGTTTGGTGCTGTCTGGAAATGATGGTGCATTTGCTAAAACCTGAGAGCTGTTTCAGGAGTGCCATGTGTGCAAACTAATTATGCAGCACAGACCAAGGAAAAAGTGGTTTTGAAGTTCATTTGTTAGAAATTTCGTTAATGATGTAGTCATACACCGTATGCCTCATTTTATCAGAACTTATTTTGTAAGAAGGGTGACTGTACAATCAGTTGAGTTTTAGTTTACTGTAGTAATTTCTTTTCTGTTTTAAGTTTCGTACCATTATGCGTTAAGTGTAGGTCTCAATGGTGCTTCTTTTTTTTTGACAGCTGGTGCCTGTAACTAAGTCATGTAACATAATCTCATATGTGAAATAGCCAAAGCACATGCTGATTCAAGATTTGTTTCGGTTTCATGTAGGTGCTGACCAAAGATTATATGAAGTTAAACTCAGTGATTTTTCTTTTCTCTCGTTGAGTATGGGGATTTTGAAAAGGAAAAGAAACTTCCTACATTTTTAATCAAATGTTGTAAGAAAAAAATGTTTTTCCTGAATGTCTGTATCAGTAAGACAATACAATAATTGCAATAAAGCTTATTTTGGGTTAGTTTTTATTTGTTAAAATATCTGTATTCTTTATACAAAATAAGCCATCTAATAGTAAATCTGAAAGATTCAGAGCAGGAAAACAGGGTGTTACGGTGCAAACACTTCTTCATTCATATTTAAGGTTATACACTATTTGTTGACTCAGTTTCCCTCTCATGACACAGCTGAAACACAGGAGTTAAAATGTCCTTCGGAAGTTAAAACTGCCTCTCTAAGAATCTGTCAAATATCAGGTTCAGGTGGGTTGGCCTTGCAGAACATTGTGCTTGTCCATTAATTGAGTGCTGAAGGACCATCACAATTTAAGTTGGATAATTCAGCTCTGAAAAAAAGTCTGCATACGTTTAAGAGTAGGAGTGTAAAATCTCCATCCCACCTGAGCAGCAGAATTCTCTAAAGACCATCAATAAAGGTAGTTTTGCTTGCTAGCAGTTGCTTCATTAGGTACACAGTCAAATAACACAAAAAATGTTTTGTTTTGTTTTTTTTTTTCCCTAAAGTATGCAGGGTTTCCACAAAGACATAAGATAATATAGTGCCCTTTTATTCTATTCAGAGTTAAACGGGTGATTGCTTTTAAGTAATTGTTGTAGGTTAGAAATCCAGGAGAATTTTTCTTCCCCCTGCCCCCACTGTAGGAAAGATGGAGTTTGAATGGAAAGGGAGGCAATTAGCATTACAAAAGGTCTAGCCAGTCAAGCTGCATTCCTAACGAATGGCCCATCGGAGGCTGGGGGAAAGGTAGGGAGGAGTTCTGGGGGGGCTGCTGGCACTCCTCAGGGGGGAGAGATCGGACTGCTGAGTTCTCTCTCTCGGACGGAGACGGGGGTCTGCGGGCGTGCATTTGGAGAGAAGGCCTGGAGGTGTGTCTTTCTGGTTTCTTGTCCTGGTCAAGCCCTGACTGCTGGCCTCAATTTGCCTGTGAGCTGTCTTTTGTCTCCAGCCCAGACCTGCTGCATTTTCATCGGAGAGCCTCTGTGCTCATTGGGAGAAAAGGAGGAGCCTTGAGGTGCCGACATCTGAGAACAACAGTGAGTCCTGTGGGGGTGGACTGCTTTTCCTTCTGCCCTTCTCCCATTGAGGGAAGGGTCCCCATTTTCTCCTCAGCTTCTCCCGCGATCCGAGACCCCCCCAGAGCCCCTTCCCTCATGGTGACCGCAGAGCCCGACAGCGCCCCCTGCAGGCCAACACCGAGCACTGCAGGCTCTGCTCCTCCAGTGACCCAACAGCGCCCCCTGCAGGCCACGGTGAGGATGCGCTGAAGGACAGAGAAGTGTTCAGGCTTTCTTTTGTTTGAAGGGGACTGCTGGGCACAGGACTGTTGGGTAGCTGGTTTTATGTTCTGTTACTGTTCTTGCCAACATACATACATGTTTTAATAAAGAGTTGTTATTTCTTCCTTTTTTTCCACATTTCCTCGATTAAAGCCCCTTAATTTTTGAATTTACAATTGCTGAGAGAGAGGAGTTTGGTCTGTCTCATAACTCATCCTCTTTAGCAAACATTCCAGTCTCTTCAAACTGAGACAATAATAGCCAATACTGATTGTGTGTTTTTGTCACACTGGTAACAGCCAGAGAAAGGGAAATTGGACACATTGGTTTAACCACCAAATTAAGATGAAAAATGCTTGGTTTAGTTGTACTCTTTAGTTTCGGAGTATAATAGAAGACAGAATCAGTCTGGATGAGCAGAATTAGCCCTATATACTCTGTTGGGGTTCTTTTGTAGGAGTGGCACTTCACAAGTTAATTGCATTAAAAGTCAAGTCGAGGGTCTAAGGTTCCAGTTATTGGACATGGTAACAATGAGTTTCCCTAGTGTTAGAGACTTATTCTTTTTCAGCATAAAACTCCTCTTTCCCATGCTGTCAAAGCCCCAGGCTAACATACTTCTGCCACCCTCCTGCATCACTCTTCCCTAAAATATTAATAAATTAATAAAGGAAATACAAGTTTTTTAAGGACTCATACACTTAAATTTCTCTCAAGAAACAAAATAGAAATTATGGCATTGTAATTTGTTTCATAATTAATGAAAGTGCTTGAAGGACTGTCTCATCTGGGAGGAACCCCATGGGGAGCAGGGGAAGGAGTCAGCTCCTCTCCCTGAGCAGCAGCAGAAACAACCTGTGACGATCTGACTGTGACCCCTATTTCTGTCTCCTTGCACACTTGGAGGAAGGAGGGAGAGCCTGGGAAGGAGGGAGGGTGAAGGGAAGGTATTTTTAAGATTTATTTTGTTTCTCATTCTCCTACTCTGATTTTGTTAGTAACAAATTCAATCAATACCCCCAGTTGAGTCTGTTTTGCCTGTGACAGTATTTGGTGAGTGATCTATCCCTGTTCTTCTCTCAACTCATGAACCTTTTGCTGTATTTTCTCTCCCCTGTCCACTTGAGGAAGGAAGTGACAGAGCAGCCCTGGTAGGCGTCCGGCATCCAGCCAAGGTCAAACCACCACAAACCTGCATACATTCTCAGGTTTATATGACATTTAGTAGTGCATCAAATTAGACAAAACAACATGAAACTCTCTGTAACCAGACTTACTTGGCATTATCTTCAGATACAATTCAAAGCTGCTTCTGGGTAAAAGGACTGACAGCTACAGAAACAAAAAGACCTCTAGAGGTATGATAACTGACTTTAGGACTTAAAAACTCAGCCAGTTTCCAAGAAGGCTACTCTCTGTCCAAAATAGGAGCTTTCCAGGAAGCATTTATTGCAAGAAAAGTCAACAGACTTAACTCAGTAAAGCATATTATCCTTTGTTGCCAGCTCTCAAAAGAGGAAAGAAAATAGTAGCAACACTCACTAATGACTCAGAGCTCTGAGGCTACAAGTTCTGGAGAATTTTATTGGTAAACAGTGACTATTTGCACGTGCTGTGCACACTTTTTAGATTTTTGTAGCCTTTTTTTTAAAACAAGACACTATCATTAGAAAATACCTGTGTTAACTTACCACACACTAAGTTTAATATACAAAAAAAGCCTTATCCCTTTACTATAAAGGCAGCATTATCCTTTATCATCTTAAAGTGCACGAGCCAGTTATGCACAATACCCAGAAAGAAGTTACCCCAGCTTCAAATCCATAGGGAAAAATATTGAATTATTTAAAAAAACCACAATTAAACAAAACAAAACAAAAAAGCCAAAATCAAAACCAAAAAGCCACCAAGCCAAAACAACCACCTGCTTTCAATCCAGCCTATCTTAGTATGTGTTTCTACACCCATTTATCCAAACTCTACCCTTTAACAGCCTCTAGCCTTTTAATGATAAAGTTTAATGAGAAAGCTGACTAGTGCACAGGTAGTGTCCCAGAAAGCTACGAACCCTCCAAATCTGTTGATAACAATAAAATGAAAATCGTCTTGCTCTTTAGAAGAGGCTGATGTATCAATCTCTTGGCAACTTGGAGCAAGATTGTAGTGACTAAAGGCCACATCTAAGCTAGTCTGAGGCAGCAGGGATTTCATCAGTACGCTTTAGCTATTCTAGCAAGTCTATGATTCTTTTTAACAGCAGGTTGTGTGTGGAGATTCTTCCCTTGAGTGGGGGATGCCCCTCAAGGTCACTCCTCAAGGCTGAGTGAGAGATTTGCCCATGGTCATTGGTATAGGTGAGTGACATCAATCTCTACTTAACAATTATTTTGCCAGCTTTAATATCATTGCTTCAACATTACTTAAAAAAAATAGTACCCTGTACTAGCAATTGTGTTGTCCCTGAAAAGTGGGATCTTTCAGCCAGTGTGCAAAGTCAATAGACACACAAGGTATTTGATTTATTTATTACTGTTCTGCACTTTTAAGTGCACACCCAATTTTTAAAAAAAAAAAACACATTAGCTTTAAGATAAAACTCAACACACAGATCAACCATAGCACCAAAAGGCACACGTTTCACTGTCTGTTCCAGAAAAATCTTCTAGCAGAAGGCTGAAAGTAGGCAAGAAGTAACTGATTAAAAACTTACCAATTAAATAGAAATCCTGCCAAGTAGTTCAACCCAAGGGTTAAAAAGTATTTGAACTGCTCTCCCCAACTCACATAACATTTTTGAAAGCCATGAATTCTTAAAAATCAGAAATAAAGTCAGTTTTGAGCATGCAAAACATTTGAGAAGAACAGCTCCCACATAACACTGACAGGCACGAATGATTTATGGCCTGAGTTGCCTGTAAACATAAAAATGTAAACATAAAAATGTAAACATTTAAAATCAAGAAGGAAAAGTTGTTTAGTACAAATATAACACATCTGGTCTCCTATAATGAGATAGGACGTTTACACCATCATTTGGTGCACATATTTTTCCCCGTGTTTATGCACAATCAGCCCACCAAGAAGTGATCAGATTTGGGAATTTCGAGATTAACTCAAAAATCCAACAATTCCTACCTCTTACAAACAGGCTTTTAGAATTGCACAGCCTTCATATTTTATGCTTAATCTGTCAAAAGTAAGAATAAAATGCCATCACCAGTCTCCCTCTCAACCTTCCTGATTCAGCACTGCCCTACCCAGCTCTTGCATCCTCAACATTCAAGCTGCACTTATTTCCAGGTCCTAATTATATAGACAACCACAATCTTTAACTTCTGGTCTAGAGTAAAGTCTGCAATCCCACACCACCTGGCAGTCACAGAGTTTTGTTTTCCCCCATCTAAACTACTAACTTCACAATTTGTGTCATTGTTTTACATTTTTATATTGTAAAATGAAGGGCACAGCGTTGCTGAATGCTTTATTTTCATGGCATTGTTTCAAATATACAGATAAGAGACTGAAAACTGATAGTTAAGAATCAAGATCCAGCTTGAAATGCCTGTCATCATATTTATCAATTGGTGCCCAAGGCCCAGATAAGATAAATTAAAAAACAAACAAACAAACCAAAAACAAACAAAACCCCAAACAAACAAAAACCAAACCAAAACAAACAAAAACCAACCATCCAAACAAAAAAACCCCAACTACAGTATTTTTAAGGCCAAACCCACTATGGAGATACCTCAGCTCTAGGTCTCTCAATCCTGATCATGAAGAATAAACACCAGACAGTTCTGTCAACAGCAGCCCCACCTCTGGAAAGTACAGTGTGTTTCTCAATGGGTCTCTGATCTCTGCAGAAAAGCACTTTTCTGAATCATTCATTGAATTCCTGGACATGCACAGTATTTTAGGCTTTTTTATTTCAGTATGCCTAAAACTCAGTGAAATCCTTACAATGTGTACTATTTTTACACTGATCAAGCACAGAGTGATGGTCTTAAATTGCTGCTCTTGAATTAGAGTTGAGCTTCATTAGGATGGCTCCTAATATAGACCATCTATTAATATCAATCCATGGAAAATACCAAGTATACCAGACATGCTGGTAACTAAATGGACTGAAATTTCTTTGCTTGCTTATCATATGATGCCAAGAAATGCTATTTCCAAGCATCCCACAGAATAAGAGATCCATTCAGTCTCACAACAGCTGTTTTTTTGGCTAAACAGTAGCTGTCCTGGAATTCAGTTTTAAAGCCAAGGTGAAAGTAGAAGACGACTGTTCGAAAATAAACTTTATTGTTGTAACTTTTCACCTGCTGAGAACACAAATGTAAAGTTTATAAACTTCAAAATACGAAAGTTTGTGGAATATGGATCAACCCACAAATGAGCCTTTTTTCCTTCTGGATCCACGCAACACTTGAACAGAACGTAATTAAATGGGCTGAACTGGCTCCTGTGTTTGTGTCTGACATCCTGTCTACTCCTGTACGTCCTCCAGCTTCTTTCAGTGAAAGGAAAACTCAGCTACCCTTCATCAGGACACATGTTCCTAAGGAAAAGTACAGTCCAGAGGAAAGACCCAAGAAAAACAAAACACAGTAACCAAATCTCAAATTGAGCACCAGCAAAGCAAATGATTGAAAAGCTCCTGTTCCCCTAAAGTTACATTAAACACCCATGAAAACATTGTTGCTGGCAAGACAAAACAAAACAGTAAAAGACAACATGAAAAGGGTATCAATTATGCATAGAACTTGGTATGCTTAATAAAAACAAACAAAAAACCCCAGCAAACCTATCCTTTGTGGAAAGCAGTATTTTTTTTAATGTTTCTGAAGTTTCCAGATGAACTCAAGATAGAAAATTGGGTCATATCTATTTATCCACAACATGCAAAAATGTTAGTCACAGTGCCTGATCTACTTTCTTTGTTGTTCAGACAGTACTTTCCAAAACTAACATAATAGAAATTTCTTCCATAAAAAGAAACCACTCTTAAATCTCACAGTCTTTTTATTCTCTTCAGAGTAACAATATCAGTTAATACTATATAATTCTTTTTGTGAAATAACCTTGTTCCTTGTTATGAAAGCTTCTTAGTTTTGCTTTTGTTTAGTGTTGCTACCTAATTAACCACTCTTATTTTCTTAATTTTTCACTTTCACCCATTTATTTTTTTAATTGCTTCTCAATTCCCTAGTGTCACAAATTCTCCATAACATTTAGAAGTCTCATCTGTAAAAGCAGAACATTTATCACCAGTCCCCATAAATAGAGAAACTCTGTCATGTGCTGCTGTAGTAACATATCAAACAACTATGCATTCAGATGTAGAATGCAGTCTACCTCAAACAAGCTGCTTATGAGAGCAACAAAGAACAAATTATTCTAAAGTGATCAAGACAAAACCCAAGATTTGTTTAAAAAGCAAGAGGAAGCAGAATCCAGAGTATGGTCCGCACAAACTCTCAAAATCAAAAGTTTTCAATGATGCAAGTAATATTAAGTATTCCATAACAAAATGGTTTATCATGAAAATAAACAAACAAAAGAAAAAAAACAAACTGGAGGACAAGCAATACAAACTTCAAAAACCTGTTAAACAATGTGACCTGACCAGCCCCAGTTTTACTGCTGCCATCAAGAAAATCTTAAGCCTTAGGTAGAACCTTGTCAGTCCTTCAAGCTCCATATTTCACAGGGCAATCTCAAATCTCTGTACATATGTTGTAGCAAAGGCAGTGAACGCACATGATATTTTTTCCTGCTCTTGCTTAGATTTCAGAGGTATTATGCTTAAGGACTGAAGGAACAAGCTGGTTTATGTATTTGATTTTTCTTTATCAATAACAATTACTTATCCAGACAACACAGGGATAATTAATGTTTCAAAGTAGATTACAAAGAGTAATTTTAATTCTGAAGCGTATTTTTAAAGTAATTACAAAGGATTAATTTTAAAGTATTTCCATTAAAGGGGAGAGAAAACATTACTAGTATTCACAGTGAAACCTAGGAAACAGGATTTGATCTGAATTCCGAATCTGTCACTAACTAATTTCCTGGCATAAAAGGTGCCACAGAATATGGTTAATTACTATCAGAACATGGTCAGAACCACAAACCCAGAACCTGGCTGCTGGAGCTGCACGCGGTCTGCTGGAGGTCTCCTGGAGGCCAGTCAGCTCACTAGGGGACGGAACCCCGCCCGTCGACGAGGGATTTAAAAGGCTGCTGGGAGCGCCAGCGACCCGGAGCGGGCAAAGAGGGACACGGTGCTGCAGTTTGCGCGGCAGTCTGTGCAGGCAGGGCAAGCAGGAGGGACACAGCCACCTCCCAGCTCTCTCAGGTGAGCTTTTTTTTTTTTTTTTCTTTTTTTTCCCCGTAACTCAACTTAAGCAATGGTTTCCAGAAAATCGAAAGCAGTTGCTGCTGCTGTTATCACAAGGAGTGTGTTCACACAAACAGAACCCCTCAAGAAGGACACCAAGAAGGATGCAGCTGTTCAAGTCTCTGGCTGCACAGAGTGTTTGAGCCTGGCTTTAGTACCAGAAGACAGTGTAATTGGCGTCTGTGTACAATGTGAGCAGGTGAATGATGTGCTCTGCGTGGTGGCAGAGCTCAAGGAAGACGTAGAGAGGCTAAGAAGCATTAGGGGAAGTGAAAGGGAAATAGACTGGTAAAGTCACACCCTTTTGCCCCCCCAAAAAGTCCAGCAGGAGATGGTGAAGCCCTACCCCTCCTGCCATCAGGCAGATGGAGCAAACCAAGTAGATGGGGGGAATGGAAACAGGTCCCTGACCAGAGAGGTAAAAGAATCCTCTCCCGCCCCCCCCATCACCTCCCACAGTGCCCTTATAGAACAGGTATGAGGCTCTGGACCCAGAGAGTCAGGCAGAGGACAGTCAAGAGGAGGATCTGTTTGGAGAGTCTCCTGGTTGCACCCCATCTACCAGATGGATTACAACCACAGCTATAAAGAAAAAAAAAAAAAAAGGGTAGTTGTAGTTGGTGACTCCCTTCTGAGGGGAACTAAGGGCCCT
Organism: Manacus vitellinus; assembly: GCF_001715985.3. NCBI lineage: Eukaryota > Metazoa > Chordata > Aves > Passeriformes > Pipridae > Manacus > Manacus vitellinus. The sequence goes on along the minus strand of NW_021939718.1, from coordinate 9,732,186 downwards.
GTATGTCGACCAGACCCACAGGGATGTCTGCTGCCTTCCCAGGGCCCAGGTGAGGGATATTAGTGGGATACTCCCTCAGCTAATTTGGCCCTCAGATTATTATCCACTGTTGGTAGTCCAGGCTGGCAGTAATGACATTAATGACATGAATGTAAGAAGTACCAGGGTGATTAAAAAGGACTTCAAGGCACTGGGTCCATTAGTTAATGGGACAGGAGCACAGGTGGTGTTCGCCTCAGTTCCTGCAGTAGCAGGGATGAATGAGGAGAGGAATAGGAAACATTAATAGGTGGCTGAAGGATTGGTGCCACTGGTGGAATTTTGGGTTTTTTGACCATGGGGCAAATGCCATAGTACCTAGTCTTTTCAAATCAGATGGGCTTCATCTATCTAGCAAGGGCAAAAGGACTCTAGCCCATAAGTTGTCAGGGCTAATCAGGAGGGCTCTAAACTAGGTTTGAAGGGGGAAGGGATTAAAACCAGGCTCTCCAGAGAGTTGCCTAAGGGTGGAAAGCCAGAGTTAGAAGTGAAATCAGCAGCCCAGCTGAAGTGCATGTACACCAATGCACGTAGTATGGGTAACAAACAATAGGAGCTGGAAGCCATCGTGCAGCAGGAAAGCTGTGCTGTAGTTGCCATCACGGAAACGTGGTGGGATGACTGGAGTGCTGCCGTGGGTGACTACAAGCTCTTCAGAAGGGACAGGCAAGGTAGGAGAGGTGGAGGGGTGGCTCTGTATGTTAGAGAGTCTCTTGACTCTGTAGAAGTTGAAGTCAGTAACAATAAGGTTGAGTGCCTGTGGATCAGAATCAGGGGGAAGTCCAACAACGCTGATATCCTGGTGGGAGTCTGTTACAGACCACCCAACCAGGATGATGAGGGTGATGAATTATTCTACAAGCAGCTGGTGGATATCTCAAAATCGCCAGCCCTTGTCCTCATGGGCGACTTTAACCTGCTGGATGTCTGCTGGGAACTCCACATGGCAGAGAAGAGGCAGTCTAGAAGATTCTTAGAGCATATAGAGGATAATTTCCTGCTCCAGCTGGTAAATGAACCTACCAGGGGTGGGGCCCTGCTAGACCTGCTATTTACAAACACAGAGGGGCTGGTGGGAGATGTGGTGGTCAGAGGCCATCTGGGTCACAGTGACCATGAAATAATAGAGTTTTCAAAACTCAGGGATGCAAGGAGGGATATCAATAAAACTTCTACCCTGGACTTCCAGAGAGCAGATTTTGGCCTATTTAGAAGACTGGTTCAGAGTGTACCCTGGGAAACAGCCCTTGAAAACAAAGTGGTGCAGGAGGGATGGACATGCTTCAAGAAGGAAGTCTTGAAAGCACATGACCAGGCTGTCCCAGTCTGCTGAAAGGCAAGCTGGTGGGGAAGACAACCGATCTGGCTGAACAGGGAGATTTTGAAGGAAATTAGGATAAAGAAGAGAGCCTACCAATTATGGAAAAAAGGACTGGCTACTCAGGAAGAGTTTAGGAATATAGTTAGTTCATGCAGAAAGAAAATTAGAGAGACAAAGGCACAACTTGATCTCACCACTTCTGTGAAGGATAAAAAAAGTCTTTCTACAGATACATCAGTAGCAAAAGGAGGGGCAAGGAAAACCTCCATTCTTTACTGGACATGGGGGGGAATATAGTTATCAAAGATGAGGAAAAGGCTGAGGTATTTAACACCTTCTTTACCTCGGTTTTCAACAGTAAGACAGGTTGTCCTCAGGACAAATAGCTTCTGGAACTGGTAGACAAAGATAAGAATCTGAATAGCCCCTTTGTAATCCAGAAGGAAACAGTTAGTGACCTGCTGAGCCACTTGGATCCCCACAAGTCTATGGGACCAGATGGGATCCACCCAAGGGTGATGAGGGAGCTGGCGGAAGAGCTCACCAAGCTGCTCTCTGTCATTTACCAACAGTCCTGGCTCACTGGGGAGGTCCCAGATGATTGCAAGTTGGTGAATGTCATGCCAATCCACAAAAAGGGCCAGAAGGAGGACCTGGGAAACTACAGGCCTGTCAGCCTGACCTCAGTGCCTGGCAAGGTTATGGAGCAGATCATCCTAAGTTCAGCACCTACAGGATGGACATGGGATCAGACCCAGGAGGGGCAGGTCCTGTCTGACCAACCTGATCTCTTTTCATGATTGGATGACCTGCCTGCGGGATGAGGGGAAGGCTATCTGGACTTCAGCAAAGCCTTTGACACCATCTCTCACAGCACACTCCTGGAAAAGCTGCAGCCCATGGCTTGGACAGGGGCACTCTCTGCTGGGTTAGGAACTGGCTGGAGGGCCGGGCCCAGAGAGTGGTGGTGAACGGGGCTGCATCCAGTTGGCAGCTGGTCACTAGTGGTGTCCCCCAGGGATCAGTGTTGGGCCCAGTTTTGTTTAATATCTTTATCGATGATTTAGATGAGGGGATTCAGTCCACCATCAGCAAATTTGCAGATGACACCAAGTTGGGGGGGGCGTGTCGATCAGCTGGAAGGCAGGAGGGCTCTGCAGAGGGACCTGGACAGGCTGGAGAGTTGGGCTGATTCCAGTGGGGATGAGGTTTCAACAAGGCAAGTGCTGGAGTCTGCACTTTGGCCACAACAACCCCTGCAGCGCCAACGAGGACTGGCACAGAGTGGCTGGAGAGCAGACCAGGCAGAAGGGACTCTGGAGTTTGGATTGCAACAGGAAAGCTGAACCATGAGCCAGCAGTGTGCCCAGGTGGCCAAGAAGGCCAATGGCATCCTGGCCTGGATCAGGAACAGTGTGGCCAGCAGGACCAGGGAAGTGATTCTTCCCCTGTACTCAGCGCTGGTGAGGCCACACCTTGAGTGCTGTGTCCAGTTCTGGGCCTCTCAGTTCAGGAAGGATATTGAGGTGCTGGAGCAGATCCAGAGAAGAGCAATGAGGCTGGTGAAGGGACTCCAGCACCAGTCCTGTGAGGAGAGGCTGAGGAAGCTGGGGCTGTTCAGCCTGGAGAAGAGGAGGCTCAGGGGAGACCTCATCACTCTCTACAACTCCCTGAAAGGAGGTTGTAGCCAGGTGGGGGTTGGTCTCTCCTCCCAGGCAGCTATCAGTAAGACAAGAGGGCATGGCCTTAAGCTGTGTCAGGGGAGGTTTAGGTTAGGTATTAGAAAGAATTCTTTACAAAGAGGGTAATCAGGCATTGGAATGGGCTGCCCAGGGAAGTGGTGGATTCTCTGTCCCTGGAGGTTTTTAAGATGAGACTGGATGTGGCACTTAGTGCCATGGTCTAGTAACCACGGTGGTAGTGGACCAAGGGTTGGACTTGATGATCTCAGAGGTCCCTTCCAACCCAGCTGATTCTATGATTCTATGATTCTATTGTCCTTTATTTAATGACTGACTACATATAGTCAAAGCTACAGCAGGAGAAGATGGTTTTTATTTTTAAGCTTTCCTGGGAAAGTGATAATTTCTTGACTGTGATGCATTTGGAGTGGTGGCACACGGATACATTTGCAAAGACAGACTCCAAACCATAAATTAATACTGGAATGTTTTGTGTCTGGACAGAATGAGTTTCCTGCAATGACTGAAGGGTTTCAGAGTTGGCCACTAGTACAGGATAGAAGAAGTCAGATCTGCTTTATGGCTAGAGGATGCTCAGTTCCCAGGGTTGGCAAGGAATCATAACTTTTTTTTTTAACCTGTTGGAATTATTTGCAGTTCCAAGTCTCAGCTAGGAATAAAGCCTTGTTTTTCAAAGTATTTACACATGTGGCAAGAACATGAAAGCAGGAAGTCCCAAACCCCACAATATAATTAATATAAAAATATCAGGGATAAAAAAGTGCTCAGCAAGGTTTGGCATGTTGAGCTTTCCTGATAAATCCTACCATGCCTGAATCACTATTACTACTAGTTGAAGGAGACAGAAATATTTAAATGAGAACAAAGACTCTTTAAATTAACAATGCTCCAGAAAAAGAAGTCTGTGTGAGGTTAGCCAAAATCCCATATGGAAGCCCACAGTATTCTGTGGTTAGCTTTGATTTAATGTGTTAATACCATGAAAGGCTGTCCTTGGTTGACTCTGTAGTCATTTGCTCCCCTTGGCAGCCACTGTGCTTTGACCTGCCAAGATTTCTGGGTTACCTGTGAATAACCTACAAGCAGCAGTGCTTAATTTTTGTGCTTATAGTTTTGCACTTTATATCTGTTTTGATTCCATTTTTATTTACCCCCACTGCCATCAGAGATGAGTCATATTAAATCGACCCCACTGTTTATGAAACACATTGGATTATCTGGCATATTCTTTTGTACATGTATCTCACCCCCTGCTTTATACATACTTTTTATTTTTACTACTACTCTAAATGTTAGTCTATGCAATCAGTCACAGTAGTACAACATTCAAGAGTCCCTATAATTTGCAACACCGTGGTTAAACCACCCAGACAAGCAGCTTGATCTGAAAAAATGATTAATTTCACAGGCCTGGGAGTGAGGATATTTCAAGGCTAATCCCAGCTCTCTTAATTTTCAGCCAGAGCCTGTGGAAATCCTTTGCTTGTGACTCTATTTTGCCGTCTGTTTTGCAGAGATGAATCTAACTGCAGAGAGATGTTCCAAGATTTAGTAGTTGTAATGCACTTCAACAGTGATAAAGTTATTTTCAAGCTTAATAAATTTGAAAATGCCTAGTGCTGCATTATTCAGTTTCCTGCTGAAAAAATATCTTGTTGGAATGTTATGGATCACTCTGAAATCAGATGGGACATGCCAATCTGTTTTGTTTTCTAATGTCTCTTCTCTCTTTGCCTGCAGCATTTCTCCTTCTGCTAAGGTTCACACAGCTGGAAATAGCCACTGAGAAGAGCCTCACACACTGTGTTATGAAAAGGTGGTTACTCAGTGGTAAAAAGGCTGTTTGATCTCAACAGGCAGCACTTGCTTGGAGATTTCTGCATCCCTTTGGAACAACCAGAGTATTTTTTCCCACCGCGGGAGGCAGAATTAATATTAAACTTTTCTCCAATCCACAGTCAAAATTATGAAAAAATTAATGGGAAAGAATATTATCATGCTGATATGTGCTGTTTAGTCAAATTGTTAAGTCATTTAGTCCATGAAACCAAAGAAACAGTCAAGAAGAGTGTATTCAACAGTGCAGGCATCACCTGAAATGCTGAAAGACAGTAGTGCCACCTGGTGATACTATTTTAGTTTGAACTCCTAGAAAACTAATGGGATAGTATTTCCTTCACTACAAATAATGTTCAATTAGCAGGATTTTGTTATGATTGCTGTGGAGGGGACTGAGGGACTATAAATATGAGATACCTAGAACCTCACACTGGAATTTGTTTTGGCTACACCTCACCAGGCTCAGTTTACCCCGGGTCCCCCAGGTGTGGGAGAAGGATTGTGGGGCACTTCTCTCACATCGAGGTGCTGCTGTGACTGGATTCCTGTGAAAAGGGGCAAGGGGGCTGCAAAGGGCACAAAACAGAGTGGTTTGGAGAAGGATGGTTAAAAAGTTAAATTCAGCATTTCCTGACATTTTAAATCCTGAATGATCCCCTTTCTACTCTCCCTATTACATTGTGAGGTGCAGGCAGGGAAGAGAGGCAGGGCTGTCAGAGGGCAGGGTGAAGGTCCCTGGGGCTACAAAACCGGTGTTTTCTGGAAGAGACAGTTGGCAGATCAAGGGTGACAAAGAAACTGTTCTCAGGTTCCTTCTCCTGCTTCTTAATTCAGTCAGAATGGGGATATAAGAAGTCAGCAAGGTCTTGACTTGCACCTGGTCACACAGGTAGCCTCTGCTGGTTCATGTCAGCAAATCCAGCTGTCTGTCAGCATGAGATGGACCTCTGGATGCAGGAGGCTATCTATGTTTCCAGAGAAATGTCTTCCCTGCTTCTGTTTGGAGAAGGCGCTTGCTACTGCTTCTGCATTTACTCCTTCCACATTAATTCTCAAAACTTTGCACCAGCTTGCATCTCTCTTTCCTGAATGTGGCCTTCATCAACCTAATCCACAGTCTGGACTCTGGAAACCTGTGCACACCACAAAAGGCAGAATAGCAAGAAGGATCTGATGATGCATTGTACCACCTCTCACTGTCTCTGTGGTCTCCCACTCCAGCTGGACACAAACCAGGTTTTAGTATTTACAAGATCACATAGCAGTGTTATTGTTTACTTTGGATGAACACCAAGTATCTCCTGGGCCTGCGCCCAGTGCCTCCAGCGGGAAGGGGAGGGAGAAGGGGGGAAAAGAAGGGAAAGAAGGAAAAAAAAAACCCAGAATTGAAGCTGCTAAGAAAGGGTGTTTATATTTACATAAAGAGGGAAGATGTTATAAACACTAAATGCGCAGAGAAGAACTAAAAATAAGGATACTTCCCCACAACCGATGCTCTTCTCCCTCAGAGGAACTGCCCAACTGCTCCGCTCAGCTACCTGGAAGAGAAGGGCCACTTGCTTCCTTCCCGTCTATCTTATATCTGAGCTGATGTGACATGGTATGGAATACCTTTATTGGTAAAATACACATCAGATGACCTATGCTATTTCCGTTTTCTTCCCAGGGAGAGTAACGAACCCATTACAAGCCGCTACACGAGAAGTGTAACTGGACTGGTGAAGAACATGTACCATGGTGAAGGTAGTCCTGCTTCACTGTTTCAAAACAAAACCAAAGCACATTACTGTGCTGTATGAGCCTGTTTCTCTTAAATTCACTGCTGTTTCTGCATTTAAGTGATGAGATCAACCTTGGTCCAATTCTCATGTTTTTGCTTTGAAGTCACTTATCTATGAATTCAGCAAATAGTAGTGTCATTACTTAGATCAAACACTTCTCCAGCACACATGAGGATCTAGAAAAAACTGCTACATACCTTCTCCTCTGGCTCTTCACAGAGTAAAACAGGTTACAGTCAATGCCACAGAAACTGGTAGTGTACTTTTAACAAGCTTTCCCTTCCAGTGGCCTTCACACCTCACTCTTAAGGCCTCGATTTAAACACATGACTAACAATGGATACACAGTAGAGCTCTGAATGAGGTTAAAAATTCTTCAGCGGTTCTAAGTATGATTTTAATATGAGAAAAGAACTTGCCCTTTCTTACCATTATGCTTTTAAACTTTTGTTTTTCAACTAGTTTTTAGTTGAATGTACATTAGTGAAGGCCAAACATGTCTTGCTTACAAGCAACTATGCAAAAGTCTTACCAGTTATCTTTCCCACGAGGGAACTATTTTAAGGTAGAACTAATAGTCCCACGAGGGAACTATTTTAAGGTAGAAAGAGGAGTTAAAACAGCCCTTTACTGTATTCTGAGTCAAAACAAATTGCAACAGGTTTTCAGATACCAATGTTGCAGCTTAAACACACCATGTGCTGAGGATGGGTCCATGTTGTCTGGCAAGTCATGACAAATTCTAGAGCGTAAAACAAGGTTTAATTTGTTATGCTACCACTGCTATTCCTAACCCAGCAGAGGCAAACATTCCCCCCCCAGAAAAACCAACACACTTGTGTTCTTATACCAGACACATGAAGTGCTAAAGTTCTACTGGTCCTATCCAAATTCCACTGTAAAGCTAATTATCAGATGCATGCAATGAGCATACTCTCACATCAAACTATATTCAGCATTAATCTGCTGAACTATGGACTTTATTCCCTTCCCACCACCAAAAAAAAAAAGCTTTGTTAGACAAGACAGTTGTATTGAATTCACTTCCTTTTATTGCAGTGACATCCCCCAGTACAAAGTTTTAACTGCAATAATTACGTTAAAACATTAGAAAAGCATCTGTGTGACAGTTACAGTACAGTGTCAAATCTTACATCTTCAAACCAAGTGGGCCATGACCCACTGAACGCTCAAATCCTTTAAATTATTTTCAGTTATTTTTAAATAGGCAATGTCAGAAAAAGCATATAAAAAGAATGTATGTAAAAGGAAACCTAAATACAGTGAGCAAATAAATAATTGATTTTTGCCAGCTATTACTATCTTTCTAAACCCATACCAAGGAACTTAATCTACAGAAGGTATGAATTGCCATGTGTAAGCGATTTCATTTTCCACATAATTAATGATGATTGGAACATAAGTAAATTTGGCATCAAAATCAAAGCAGAAGTTGGAGTGACTGCCGCTAACTGATATCTGTTGCAAATAATTACCATTAACTTTTCAAATTTTAGTGAGCAAATGATCTTGAAAAACTTGGCCTCCTGCCCAGCATTAGTGAACTCCTGAGAGTGCATGTGAAAAGCATCCTATCTTATTTTGCAGACATTACCTTAACTATCCCCATATGCATATTTAGATATATTTTATATAATTTTATACACATATATGCATGTACACACACACACTTCATTTGGTTTCTGTGTTGTGTTACAGATCACAAGCAATGGTTTCGTGAATGGGCAAATAAACGCCTTAAATAAGTGTACCTGTGCACGTTTGTTTTTTAAGATAGCAGCACTAAGTCCATGCCATACTGTCCATCTGTTCAAAAGAATGTTTCCCACAAACCAACAAGAAACATGGCAATGATTCCATATGCACAATGTGACAACCTCATCTCCTAAAAAAACACTGTAAAATCTGTGACAGATATGTTGGTAAATTTGATCCAAACTCCATCACCTGGAAGGAAACACCACTTTTACTGCAAACTGTCTTTGTCTTACAATGTTTATCATAACAAGCTGGGTTCATGCTGGCATCAGTTATCTCACACTTAGCAGCAAAACATGCATGTTTGTTTTTCTTAAGTTTTTCAAAGTGAAATGATTCAATAGTCTCAAATCCAAATGACAGAAACAGCAAAAAAACCCCAATAAACAAAAAACCAAACCAAACCAACCAAACAAAAAAGACTTTTTGCAGTTTACCAAGAACTTGACAACAGTGTATACTGCACAGTGTAGAATATTTTAATCTTTAATCACAAGTTGAAGCTCTACCTTGCCACACAATGATTATGCTTTGTCCTTCAAAAGGAACAGTTACATTTCAATTTGATCCTGCATTCAGCAAAACAAACAAACAAAAAACCCACAAAACACCTTTTCTGTGCATCCTTAAATGAAAGTCACTCACCCACTGGTAAACTGATCCAGTAGCATGTCCAATAATAATATCAAAAACTTGTGAAATGTTTTTAGGCAATCCTTTCTATCCAAAATATATTAGGAATTTAAAAAACAGTTCACATTACTAACCTTTATATAAAGGCTCAAGTGAAATTTCTTTTGCAGGTGTTCATAGTAGACTAAATTATGAAGTTTTCAAAATATACAATGAAAGGGCACACAAGACTGGCAGTTTTTTTAGTGAACATAGAAAATGTATAAAGTAAGATGTATGGAATAGATCAAAATAGCTGGACAATCAAACCTGAGTATTATTTAATAAGACTAAATGTATTTTCTGACAACTGAACAAATTGACCTAAAACATCTCCCCTAATAACTAGTGGTCCTTTTAACCATTTGTTGAAAAATGCGAGAGAACTGCAGCTTTTACATTTCATATTGGATAGCACAATTCCACATAGTGTTTACTGTTTTCTGTTAGATAGCATCACATTGCTTCTATTATCCCCATTCAAGCCTTAAGTTGAGTTTTGTTTCAAAAATAAGTAGAAAGTGACACTAAAACGTAACAGGCCAACAACTAGGACAGGTCTTTTAATTTTCTTCTAATTTGTGGTTAAGATAAAAAGCCTCAGCCAGCAAGATGAATTTCGTTTCGTAGTAGAGCTGACTGACCAGTATTCTCTGCCAAAGTAGCTAATTTTAGTTCTCTGTCTCAAACTAGTGCCCAAGTAGTACACAATTGTCAAATTTGAGAAAAGGATGCTCTCTGCAAATAACATTAGTTTTATTTTCACAGTTACAAAACTTAGTAGAATGAAGTCTTGACAATAACATCAGGGAATTGCTTTAGTTCAGCTGACCTGCCCCAATTCTCACCTTTAAATCTAACAGATATAATAATAAAAAAACCTAAAAACTTTCTGACGATAGAAAACATACAGTGCTAAGAACTAATAGCTCAATGGAAGACTGAAAAGCAGCATTCATTTTTATTGTAATATGGAAGTGACTAGAAACTAAAGGAAGTCTGATCTAAACTCTTAGTTGAAGGCAGATTTTGACATTCTATATAAATTTAAAAAATAGGATGTATGGGTGAGATTTGGTTAATTTCAGAAGGCACCTCAAGGCTAAAAGGCTTTTATAAATCTATAATCCTTTCATTGATCAAAAATACAACATTTTATTGCTGCTACTCAAATAGCAAACAAAAAAGCTTGTCTTGTTCTTCAGTCTAAGAAGGAATCCTCCCCCATTAAGCAAGATTAAATTACAGAAAATATCGAATAAAACTGAAGATGTCACAACTTTAGAAATACAGTGACTTTCCTTGTGTGCTTTCAAGTCAGTGAAATAGTAAAAGAAGAGTCACTTTTTGCCTTTGTGATGTTAATGAACTACAGACCACATCAGTCACTCTCCCCTGGTCACTGAAGTACCATTTCATCACAGCTGAGCCACATGCAGTACTCTTAGGAATAGAAGGTGAGAACACTCTGATGATTCCCACGAACAAGAAGAATTGGTGGCAGATCTTTAGAAAGGGCTTCTAACCAGGCCATGTACAGTGCACTAGAAACTGCACCTTTTCGTGCAACCGGCAAACTCCTGCAATTCACAAGGAAAATAATGTTCAACAGTCAGAAAAACATGGTGAAGTACAAGTCTGAGCATAATAAATATGAAACTATGATTCTGCAAAGAAGTCAAATTTGGTCAAATTTCTTAACCTTTTTAATTTATTGTTTTTCCTTCAGAATTCAGTCAATGAGTTGAGATTTTGCATCTCAAGCATCACAGGCCTTAATACCTATTGACCCCTCACTTTTGGTCTGTTACCACCATTTTCTATTCAGGCAGCTTCACGAACAACTGAAGAGTCTCTTGAAAGACTCTTTCAAGATTTTAAAATACAGCAGTAAGAAACCTACAATCCACATCCTGTTTGTTTACACCAAAAGCAATTCTACGAAAATCTGTGACCAGGATAATTATCCAACTTCATCATGATAGATCTAGAAAAACAGACTGAAAGAACTGGAAAAAAAGGGAACAGGTGGCATTCAGGAGGCATGTGCGAATCCTGAACTGCACTGCAAATGTGGAGGTGATCAACTAAAACAGCACATCAAAAGCACATAACTCCACAGGAAATTTTTTCATTAGTATAGCAGTTCCATGCTTCTAATAAATAAATACAGTCAGCATTGAAATCTCCTTGAGTATTTCTACACTTCAGTGACAAGGCACAGGGTAGTTCCTGATCTCTATTTACATCTTTGTATATTTCAAATTACAATTCCATATTGACACAAATTGAAGTAACTTACTTACATGACAATTATGTTAGCTGTACTTGAATGTTCTTTCAGCAACTCATTTAGCCTAATCTGTCGGTAAGTCTGTAAATAAAATAAAACTTGTTAGGAAGATATTTTATTTAAAAACTTTATTTATTCAAGAAAAATGAAAAACAATTATGATCAATTGGTATAAGTAATTTATAAAAAGCATAAAAAAGCACATTTTCACCTCAGTGTGGGAACTTTTCCCCTTTCCAAAAAAAAAGAAAGAAAAAGGTTGCAAGGCTGGGAGAAAAGAAAGCAGTAAAGTGTGCAAATAAGTCAAGTACTATAACAGATAAATTTAAGATAGTTCCTCTTACAATACCGCCATCCTCCATAGCTCCTGGAAGTGCAAGTCCCTTATCGAAGGATCATAGAATGGTTTGCATTGGAAATGACCTTAAAAAGATCCTCTAGTTCCAACCCCCCTCCTGCACATCCTCACAGAAGTTGTAAAAATCCAAACAGGAAAAAAGATAAGGTGGAATAAACTCAGGACCATCTTGAAGAGCTTCAGATCAACGCAACTTTACCTAATCTTTCTTTAGGTATGTGTCTGTATCTGCATCCTATTATAGATGACATTTATTGTTCTTCCCCATAGAAGCACTTGAGAAGAAGCACTTCTGATGTCTCTGTAGTGCACAATAGCTTGGAAAAAGATATCAAACCTTTAACTGCTCCTTTACATCACAATTAGATGTGCTGTGTTGCTTGGTTTTGGTTTCTGGTGGGATTTTTCAAAAATAGCCAAGCAAAAAACATTAGTTTGGTCAAAAGGGAAAAAAAAAAGGAAGCAAATGCCTGAATACAAACTATATTATTCTAAACTAACTGCTGAAATACTGTAGGAAAAGTTTGGCCCCTGCTCATACTCAAGTGCAAAACTTCTTTTTTCTTTTGTGAACCATCTAAATGGTTTTAGATGTTGCTTTCATGAGCCACACATAAAAACAGCTACAAGAGAGAATAACAACAATGAACTCATCAGTATCACTCCCACAAATACAGTAGGAGAAAAAAGGGTATCTAAGATAATGCTCTAAAGAAAACAGTACCTTTGTTTTGTAAAGCTCAAGTTCATTATCTGTTATCCTCCATGGTTCATCCTCCTTCATTTTATCTGCAACTTCTTGCTCTTTATCATCCTCATGAAGTCGGAAGGGCTCTATCATTTCCTCAAAAGCTGCAATGCTTGAAGGATTAAGTGAACAGACATATTAAAACTGATGTGAGTCTGTATGTCAGCAATTACTTTCGCGGTGTCAGAAACTAATATTACTATATAAAAATAAAGTGAACTGAAGTTTTTTTCCCTGCCTGGTGCAGTTAGAACATCAGATCAGCTGTTTGCATTACAAAGACACTGTAATTCAGCAAACAATCTGTGGCAGCTGTAGGAGCTTTCACTGTTCATTACCCAATTGAAGTTCTACCCAGTTCAAAAAACAAACAACCCCCACCTCAACTTTTCCTGAGTTTCACTCTAGTTTTGAAAGCTGAAGAGTACTACCCTTAGAAAACAGCCAGTAACTAACAGCAGCTTCTTCCAAACTAAATTTGAAAGAGGGGGAATTTACACGTCACACTCAAAAAGACCCAGCTATCAAGTCTCATGCTACTGCCATTACAATTTTGGCTTTGGTATTTTTATTTTTCTTCTTTTTAGTCTTTCACCAGTACAGCCCAAGAGTCACATTCAAATGCAAAAAACCAGACACCTTATTTAGTCTTCCTGTTGCACTTGTTAGAGTAAGAACATTCTGAATTCACTAAAAAATCACCTGAAGATCAAAGAGGCGTTAAATACCTAGTAGCACCAACTCACATTACCCTACTTTTCTACTCACATTTCCTCCAGGAAATGCCCACATTACTACTAATACAATTTTTTATCTATCCTTGGTATTTTTTACTGTAGTTGACACAATGACTTCACCTTAATCAAAAGGAAGAAAACAAATTTGATCTGCTACATTTTGGCTGGACAAAAAGGAGAATTATTAACAATTTTATACTAAACATCACAGCAACTGTTAAAAATAAATCTTCCTGCGCTTGGTTTTCAGCTTCTATTAGTGCCAAATGGTATCTCAGAAAGGTTTTGGATATATTATGGGGAATGTATTCACACAAAGAAGAAAAAAATGCTCTCAGAAGAAATAACTCAGATCACTTCTATAAAATAGAACTATTTCCATTAATTCTACCACCTCAAGTCTGATGCACAAACGGGCGCTACCTCAAAGTTTACATCTTTCACAGTGGCAGAATCCTGGGAGCAAAGACACCAGTGTGCCATAAGTACTATAATGTTTTAGTTGCTTGATGTATTCTATATAATGAAGAAAAGGTGATTAAAAAGCAGGGTATAAAATAATGTGTATTAGTATTTAGCATTTACTTTACTTGTAAAACAACCCTTCCCAATTTGCATGGCATGTCAAGTCTTTCAGATACGTGCATATCCATGTAAAAGACATTTTTACAACTTCAGCATACTCAAGAAGAATTGAAAGGGAAGTAGGATAGTTTTTTAAATTGTACACATTCTGTTACAAATTTTTACTGAAAGTCATCTACAACTAATATTTTTTGAACTTGAAATGGAGAAGTATCAGATCTATGATCATTCCTGTGTAAATTAAAAGTCCAAGGAATTTAAAAAAAAGGAAAAACAAACAAAAAAACCCCCAAACCAAACCAACAATGAAACCAAACCAAACCCAAAAAAAACAAACCCCAAACAAACAAAAACCAACCAAACAAAAAAACCCAGATAAGGCTATATTTCGAGACTGAGCTTTGTTGCATTAAACTAGGATTCCAAATAAGATTCAGACCATTTCAGTTTTTGTGAGCATTTCTCTTTATAAACAGGATTGCTCCAGACATCATGGATTTTTTTTCTCTGTATTTGTCTCAGTTCAGTATTACAGTCAAAGGCCCACAGACCTAAAAAAATCCTGATTTCTATATTCTTGGAGGTTATTAATTAATTTCCTCCATTTCTGTCAAACGATGAATGTCACAGGAATTAGCTGTGCCATAAATGCTATGTAGAAAAGAATGACGTGTTCTAAATTAATGAAACACATCATAAATTCAAATAACGAACACAATGTGGTTTTTCGAGACTTACTTTTCTTTCTTTGGCTTAGTATTAATATCCCCAAGAACCATAATATCTGAGAAGTCTATCCGAAACTTGCTCAGCAAAGTAGCCATCCTGTATCAAAAAAACAAGCCTTTATATATTATCATATTTTTAATTATTTCACAGGGTAAACAGTAGATGTTTGGTAATAAAAACATTGGTCTAAGAAATAAAACAAAAAAAAGGCATCTTAAATGTAAGGAGGGGGAATCAACAGAACTGACATATGATTACAAATCAACACCATGCTTTTGGAAAAAACTCAAAACTGTTTTATGGTTTTAAATAATTTGAAAAAGAAAATATTTGAAAAAGAAAATGTTAGCATCAGACAATACTGCAGAAAACTTAGTTTGAGGTATCTCACCCAAAACCACCTGGGGGAAACGAAACCTTTTCTGGATCAAGGGAATAGAATATGATAACACCTCAACCAAAGAACAACTGAAATAAAACTACTAAGGAAGAGATAGTAATCCAACGAATAACATGCCCTTGAATGCATGTAACATTCAAGTAAGTGCACTTGAATTTTTAAGGGAAACTTACGCTCTTCTGTCATGATCAATCCTGTTTATTTTCCCACCAATGAACACTCTGATCTTACAGTCTTTCCACTTCTTCTTGGTTGTGATAAGATATGGAATCAACAGTGTCAAACCTGTGTTTAGATCAGAATTTGAGACTGATTGAGAAAACAGCATCTTGTTAAACAGTATAGATTTTATATGAACTGACTGAAAAAATATCTATTGACAATTAATGCAAAATCACTTCAATGATTTTTTAATCACGTTTTTTAAACTATAAAGTACATTACCTCCATCATCAAAGAGCCACCAAACATCAATATTGCTTTTGCCTTGTTTCTTCTGAAACTGAGAACTGGCATCAAGAAGTCTTTGGTCAGTCATATTTAAAGGAGAAGATGAGCTCTTTGAATCTGGAAAAAATTATGATAACACCCTGTTTTTGAACTGTTTTGCTTAATCACCTTGAAATTCATCAAATATAACTTCTTAATATTTTGTGGTACCTATAATTTTGAATAAAAACTGTTCCCCCACCCCCCAATTCCAGATTTTCATTGACTGGATATAAACTGAGCTATCTGTATTTAGGGAGTCTAACTCACAATTTCAGCAGATGAAGTAGTTTAGCAGGCATCTGACAAATAAAGGATGTGTGAGATCTTTATATTGATATTTGCCTGGACAATTTAACTGACCTTGCTTCAGAGCATTAGGCTATGCACTGTTTTTACCTGTTGTAAATAACGAAACTTCCCTAAAATAGGTAGATAACTAATTTTACAAGTAAATACCACATCCTAAGCACTTCTTTTCCTTAAATCTGATTTTCCTTAAGCATGTGGTGAAAATAAAAGCTACTTATGCCCATTGGAATCCTGTCTTCTACAAATACCTTTTTGCAAGTACAAGACTCTAAAGCACAATACAGACTGTTCTGCATAACAAAATTATTTGATTTGCTGAGAAGAAAACAATGATGGAATTTTCAATTAGAACAATACAGGTAATTTTGTTTTTCAGTATAGGAAAAAACCCTAACCTCTTTCTCTTAATTAGAATCTCAGACTGAACAAGAGCCAGGAGTTTGACTTTGTCTCTGTCCTTATTTTATTAGGATTTTTTAAATTTAGAGCACATCTGTGACTGATTCACATTAAATACTACTTTACTGCATACTGGACTTCTTCCAAACTGCCATCTTGTGCTTCAAGATGTAATCTCACTTTCCATTATTAAAACACAAAAGCTTCTAGCTGCTGAAATCATGAAGAAAATATCAAAACAGTGAGATGAGTTGTAGTTAAGGGAAAAATACCTGATTTAACTCAGAAGAAGTCTGAAATAAACCAAGAAGTAAAAACTGCTCAGTTTCTCTCTCAAATTGCTATGATTTGAACAACTACTTCAGGTTATTTCAGATGTTCACCTCACTCAGAAAGCTCCTGAACACTTTTCAAATATTACTTAAAAACAAAAGGGTTGTTTGGTTTTTTTTAAATTCCAACATTTATGCACAATACTTTCTTAGTAGTAACTTGTTCTGGGAATTTCCATAATGCTGCTTTTTTTTTTCATAGCCTAATCCCTAAAGATGAAGCCCATTTTAAAGCAGATATGAAGTAACAAATTAACATTGCATGGTTGATATTTTCCTCTCTGGTACTAAGGTGTAGAAAGAAGTACAAAAGGAAAACTGAAATTAACAATGTGAAAGAATGATTTAACACAAAAAGGTGGAAAATGCCTGCCTTTTTTTAACAGTGGCTGTGCTGAAGTCTTTCCATCCTCGTCCTCCTCTGGAAGGTTTTTAAAGATACAAAATAAAAATGTTAATTTGCTTTGTGATATTAATGAAAACAATACAAGTGTATATATAAAAAAATTAGAAAATAAGATGTAGAATGAAGTGGATTTTCACACAAAGGAAAGCACACAATGCAGTCTACCAAATCCTGAGATTCATTTGTACTTTAAAAAACACTCTACTCCCATTGCTCACTTAACTATTAGGCTTTTGCTTTATAAGAGAAGAGGAAAGTTGGTTATTGTCAAAGTATCTTGGATGCTCTGTGTCTGCTAACATGCACAGAATATTTTAGTCCAGGATGAAAAAGCCTTCAAAAATTTAGCAGCCTTCCAATCACATGTGGGGTACAAATCTCAAGCCCTTTTTAATGCCTGTCAAACTCAATAACAAAGAAAATCCCATTGTAGGTAATTGTCTACCACCTGTTTTATTTAGGGGACTAGAATAAAAAGATTTATTTCACATACAGGTAAGCTCTAAACCTAATCACTTAAATAATTAGACATCAACATCTAGAAAAGCATGACACACTTCTGTTTCACAGATACAGAGATCCCATAAATAACCCCTTGGTGAAGGGAGAGAGGAACTGAAGAGGGAATGAGAGAGAGAGAGAAAGAGTGAGAACTCAAGTTTCACTACTAACTAGCAAGTTACCTTTACGTGGAGTGGGAGTTCTTTCACTAGATGATGGAGCAAAAGCTATAGAAGTGTCTGTCTCAGACTTCTTGCTATAATCCACTTTTACTATGACATCCTTGGTGCACGGAGATTTTTCTTGGGATGACAGTAACTCTTCTTTGAAAAAGCAGAGAAACACACTATAAACCACTTAATTGTTTCAAATGGTATCAACAGAGGTACGTGACTACAGTGTGCTGGTTCACAATTAATTAAACTCTACAGCAACTGCTATGCTTTGGCAAAGAGGGGGGGAAAAAGCCAGCACAAAAGTCTTGTATGAACTGCTTCAGAGTACAAGGATGCTCCTCCTTTGAGCAGAGCTGTAATTCTTTGCTACTTCCCCACATTGTGGTTATTGAATGCACTCCCACAAGCTAAACATAATAAAGCAGAGCTAGTTAACGCTGTGGAAGCACAACTAGGAGGAAAAAAATTAGTTGATGAAGTGTTTTCCATTTCCACTCCAACTCCAAAACGCAGGTAAGCCTTAGACAAGGCACAGACCAAGTATGTCTCACAGCCAAATCTTTTTTTCCAAATTTGGCTTCTGTGGAGCAACTTGGCAGCTGTCAGAGTTAAAGCAAACTCACAGTCCTCAGTGGGCACTGAGATTCTCTTCTGACACCTCTGTATTACACTCCCAGTTTTCTCAGCAGTGTTGTTTTCACAACCTGTCATCTCTCATACTCCTCTGCCCTCCTGCATGCAGTGACAGGCTCTCTCTCTCCAAATTCTAAGACATTCACATGTTTCCAGTGAAGGAGCAACCCTCCCCTCTTCCAGGAGGGTGCCCCTCCTACCTAATTTGTGTCACAAGGATTCCTCCTCACTGCAGCAGCTCTGTATGGAGCAAGCTACAAACAAATTACACATTATCAACTCAGCAGACAGTTGTCACCAAAGCTCACAGGCTTCTTTCATTATTGTGCTTGATGCTGAATTAAAAATGATACCATTCATCTTAAGAACACTACCCACAAAGCACAACCACGCCTTCTACGAGGAAAACAGAAGACCTTTCCAAATTTGAGACAGACTACTCAAAAGCTCTAAACTAGTGTGTGTAGGGGTTGGCATCCCACACCAGACTCATGATATTCTTGCATCATTTGTTGTGATTTTCACAATTTCTAGGCTTGAGTCCCAGATACTTGATACCAACTTATCTTTAATTTGTTCCAGTAAAATAGTAAATCTTTGGGAAACAACTATATACAGCTTACAAATACAGAAACCTTAAACACAAAAAACCAAGATCTGTTGCTGAATTATTCTTATTTTACAGTTCTGGCTTGCTAATTTCAGTGAATTTTATTCCATAAGAAGGGTGGTGTTTTATTTTTTTAATAATTTTTCCTTTAGTATTTTTAGCAAGCAATATTAAAAGGGAATTAGAACAGCTATTCACCAGATAGAAAAAAATAAGTCTTACCTTGGCCCTGAAGATGAGAAATGTCCAGGCCCTCCTGTAGGCGAATGACAACCACACCATACTGAACATCAAAGGCATCACTAAACAAAAGGGACAAACCCAAATTATTTTACAGCTTTTTCCTTTCCAAAGGACCTACCTTATGCACCCTCCTTGAATAAATTCCAGTGATTAAACACTGCCATTGGAAGTCCCAAATAATAAATTTGCATTACAATTTCAGTTTTGATTCCAAAACATTAACTGTATCAGTAAACTGAACAGCAAATCCTGAAAAGCGATGTCTAAAGAGGATACCTATTCCCTCTTCTCCTTCTCCCATCTACGTAAAAAGTGATTACACAAAAGCAACATGAACAGGTCAGTCAAATTCTGCACAGATAAGATACACTAAGAAAATTGTATTTTTATCTCCCTCAATCAACAAAGAGATTTACTTTGTGTAGATCTTGAACTGAGAACTAAAACATTCTGACATCTTTTCAAAACATTTGGAGTATTAAAAACACCTATGATGTTGTAATTTAGAATCAAATTATCTATAGGTAAGCTAGTGCTCCTAGTTCCATTACATCTGATGAGGTAGGAACTCACTCCATTCAAAAACAGAGGGAAAACTTCATTATTGTAAAAACAACCAGAGAGCCTGAATAAATTGGTAAGTAAAACTGTAGTAAAATTAGTAACAATTTCCTCTCCTCCAAGATACAAGATATGAAAAACATGAGCTTAACGATATCATAGTTTGCATTAGCCACTAATCATCCTTCACATATAAATACCTCATTAATTACAAACAACCATAAATCAGAGAACTACCTCCCATATCCTTTCCACAGACAGAAATTTCTCAAGATTTCACTCAACAAACACTTTTTTTTGGAAGCACTAAGACTCGATTAGAAATGTTTGAAGTATCAATATATTCTATAGTAAGTGCAACAAGAATTGGAGTTGATTTAAGAGGAAAACGTTTTGTGCATTAGTGAACATTTTAATTTAATTGTTCAATGTGCTAGATTTATACAGATTAGATGTGTTTCTATTCTGTGCTTCAGAAATTTTGAATTTTCCAGAAATATGCTTAACCTACAGTCATTACCTCCTGAGGCTTCTTTAGGGATGTGGAGAATCACATGACTTGTGGTTGAGAACCACATGAGTTGACAGATCTTCCAGCAAAAGCCATCCCGAAACATAATACGAAAAAAAAGAAAAGCTAAGAACTAACTGATGTGTTTCCTTATTTTTCACTTCATATGGTGCCCCTGCTTTTCTCTTAAGGACCTGGGTGTGACTTTTTTCCCCCTTTTCTAATTTCTGCCTGTAAACCCCCGTCCTCTCTTTCTTTTAGAAGCCCAGTAAACAAGAAATATAAAGCACAAATGAAGAGGGTTAAGCGGCACTTGCGTTCAAAAAAAAAATCTCTGTGTAAGTGAAATATGGAGGTTTTTTCCTTAAGTGTTTGTGTCGCACAAGTTATTTGTATTTTTCAGCCAGAACTGGTCTGCTTTTCAGTGCTGTCAAATTACACTGGGATTTCCTTTCTTATCTCCTTTATGGCTACTATATTATCTTAGGGGTCAGTGCTGTGTTTTGTAATCTACCAAAGACTTATTAGTTTCCACATCAAGAAAAACCAAGGTATTGAAGACTGCCGAATCAGTCATATGGAAAATCTATACCTGTAGAAGACTCTGTGCAACTAACATCTTGACTTACTACTAAACATACCGAAATGGAACACAGGACCTACAGCTTCACATTTTCTACTTACTGGAATAAGTTGATATAGGTTTCAACCTCTCTCATATCACCTTGCCTCCAGTTTTTCTTAAATCCAACAACAAGGGTGTTAGGTCTCATTCTACCCAGACCAGCAGCCTAAGAGGAACAAAAAGTATATTATAAAATAATATGTTATTGAAACAACTAAAGGTTCTATTATTCTCTTAAGCAAAAAACAAAGTACTTTTCATCAAAGCTATCAGATAATATTGCAAACGGAACATATTTCAAAGAATAAAGCCACTTCCAATTTTGATGTGTATCTTCACCACTTTAAAACGAAAATTGAAAGAGATGTACCTGCATTAAATATTGTCCTCCATCCCTCAAGTCCTCTGCATGCACTGGTGCATAGAAAGCTTTCATCTTGTTTTTAATTAGCCATCGCTGATACCTAGCCAAATCAGTAGTCAATTCCTTCATGGCTTGCCTCCGAGGACCCTTTCAAAATAAGGAAATAATAAGAGAAGAGTGAACAACAATTAGGAATGTAAGTAGTGGGAGTAAAAAAAGCCCCCCCACCCCACCTTTTTTTTTTTTTAAATTTCACTGCTACAATACAAGTCAGACTCAGAGGACCTCAAAAAAAGCTTGCACCCTACCAAAACCACCCAAAACCCACAAAATACCGGGGATTATCAGCAGCGAAGGCTGAAAAATGTTATCATCTTTAGGAAGAGGGTTGCTCAAGCTTTTAACAAACTTGTCCCTGCAGAACACTACACTTTTCCCCAGAGGGTGGCACAAGCTTGTGCTCCAAAGAATATCTGGGAATATCTGTTTCAAGCTGTACAAGTGTGCCTCCATGTGTACCAATCCTAATCAGAAAGCCTCTGTCACAGTAGTGTCACTTCTGCAGTTTTATCTTGCAGCCAAAGTCACTTCCTCTTTAAATACTTCCTTTATTATTACTTCCATCAGGATGAATCTTTTGTGTTCCTCCTAGACATCAAAATGCAGAATACAGGACAAGGTATAACCAAGAACACAGCAGCCCAGTTTTTGCAAAAGGACACAGACTCTGACCAAATACTTAGAGTTAGTGAAGAGTGAAGTAGTGTCACCCTTCCTGCAGGAAAGCCATTTTAAATAGAGATAGGATACTTCTCCCAAATAATATCTAATAGAATTGCCTTCCTACAAGGATGACACCCCCTTATTCTTTTCAGTACAGCCCTATTTTTTTCAAGGAGGATATTCCATCATAGATGGAATATCTGTTACTCAGTTTCTGTCCTTTCGTACTCATTGAAATATAAAGTTTGTATAGACAGAAACTGGAAGTTTCTGAAGACAAAATATGTATGTACTGTGGATTGCATTAACTCAGTTTGCTCTTATCTGTTCATCAGATCAGAAGCAAGTTATATTTAGTAAGCATAGTATATTCAAACCTGTTGTAGAGTAAAGTTACAGAATCATAGAATGGTTATAGTTAGAAGTGACCTGCCAACCCCCACCATGGGCAGAGATGCCTTTCACTATCCCAGGTTGTTCCAAGCCCCTTCCAACCTGGCCTTGGATACTCCCAGGGATGGGGCAGCCACAAGCTTCTCTGGGCAACCTCTGCCAGGGCATCACCATGCTCTGAATAAATAATTTCTTCCTAACATATAATCTAAACCTGCCCTTTCAAAAAACATTGCCCCTTGTCCTGACACCCACCTGCCTGTACAAAATGTCCCTCTCCCTCCTTTTTATAAGCCCCCTTTTGGTACTGGACGGTGCTCTAAGGTCTTCCCAGAGCTTCTCTTCTCCAGGCTGCACAACCCCAGTTCTCTCAGCCTGTCTTTGTAGGAGAGCTGGCCCAGTTCTCTGAACATCTTCATGGCCCTCCTTTAGACTCCTTCTAACAGGTCCATGTCTTTCTTGTGCTGAGGTGACATATGTCAGTTATATTTACACTTGCCTAAATGTTCTCAGTGATGTGACAAAGTCTGGCCTGAAGATATGAAACTAAACTACACAATCCTAACATGCTAATGTTTATCAGAGATGCCATGGCCTCTCTGTAGCTAGCTTAAGTTCTGGTAAAGATCACAGTGTGACAGCCACCCTACATCTCAGCTAACATAACTGAGCATGATTCTGAGGAGTAATTACTTGAAGTTTGCTTCCTTCTCACCACCATGAAACCACCCTATAAGTATGCCATAAAAGACACTTTAGGTAGTAAGATCTGTTAAAATTATGTCCTTGCAGAACCACCCTCACAACACACCCCAGTGCAAAAACACCCACATTTCACATTATGATTAAAAAAAACAGAGATGCTTAGTGAAATAGTAGGGGCTGGACAGAAAGGAAACAGGAAATACCTGTTCACATTACTGTTGCAGCTGCCAGTGAAATGAACCTGATAACTGAAGAAATAAAAAACCTACTTGGGAGGTTAAGAGCAATTTTTAACTACTAGCTAAACTGTTATTGACTTCCCTGCTAAAGAAGGTTTATTTTCTCTCATGCTTTTTAAGAGCTCTACATAGTAATCAGTCTCTCTGAAATAGTCACATTGAGAGGAAATTTAGCTCTGTACTGCAGATTCAAAGCATGAGACAGAATATGAGAGTGTATGATGCAGAAACGGAAAGAGGCCCAGGCTGTAATCCAGTATTAACTTTATTCCTAGAAAGGTTCTTCAGCATTTAGATGTCAAATGATCTAAAGTACTAACTTTGG
Organism: Manacus vitellinus; assembly: GCF_001715985.3. NCBI lineage: Eukaryota > Metazoa > Chordata > Aves > Passeriformes > Pipridae > Manacus > Manacus vitellinus. Next base: position 9,708,655 of record NW_021939718.1, on the reverse strand, counting down.
GAAAAAAACCAAAACCCCTACATTTAAACAAAAAAGAGAAACAAAAAGCAAACAGGTTAAAAAAACCAAAAACAAACCCCAAACTAGACAGAAAAAAAAAACTCAACAAGGTAATTTTGAAGTAAAGACAGAATACACTTACCATATGCACATGGCCACAGATCATCAAGCCCACATTCTTGGTGAAAGCGTGGACAAGGTGAAGCAAAGCTGGACGTGCATTTGGAGCTCCTGTCATAATTAAGCACTGAGGTCTAGAATTATGAAGAGATGGGGGGGGGGGAAATGGGAATTAATCTGGAGTTCTGGGGCGTTTTTATAAACACAAATGTTTCTTCTAAATATTAGCCATAACAACATAATCATCACTGAAAATGATCTACTATTACAAGACTAGGTTAAATTGAGTAAAGATCAATTGTTCCAGAACTGTCAGTGGATCTATGACTAATTGGATAAAAATTTAGTATTCCCATTAAATCTAAAAATTTATGCATTTAAAAAGTTCAAGAACAGATTTCAGACAAGATTAGGTCAGAGGGATGAATTTCCTCCCCCATTTTAAGTTCCATCCCTTTGCATTTTCTAGCTTAGATTCTTCTGCATCCAACAAAAAAATTGGAATCATATGCTCTTTTTAAAATTACTGTCATTCAGAAGGCAGAACCAAACTACTGCAAGTAAGTTATTAAAGACTACTTTCTCATCAATTTTAAAAGATGATGTGTCCAGACTTCAGAATTCATTTCCGGTGAAAATTTTCCATATCATAAGAATCACCTAAAGTAATCTGTCTCAACCTCTGTAGCAGCTCCAGTTCATTTTTGATGTTAGAATCATAGAACAGAATCAGAGTTATTTAGGCTGGAAAAGACCCTTAAGATTATTGAGTCCAACTATAAACTTAACACTACTAAATCCACCACTAAACCTTGTGTTCCTGCCACGTTCTTCATAACCTCAGAGAATGTCACCTGTATTAAGAATCTCTCCCTTAACTAATTTCTTATTAAATTCTGCCCTAAGAATGCAAAGATAGAGATTTGCTAGACTAATTGCCAAGATTATAAATCCTGTGCTGGGCAAAGGCAGCATGTAGGAGGTAATGACAGGTCCATAGAATATCCAGCTTTGGAAATACACAACACTTGACTGGATACGGCCCTGAGCAACCTGCTGTAACATCAGAGTTTGATCTAACTTTGCAATTGGACCTATGGTGAGTCAGTTGAGTTGGGGACTGGACAAGACCAGATGGAAGAGTTGCGTTCAAGGGAAAATGATCCATCTCAATCTATAATTCCACTTATTTGGATGGATTAGTTTAAATCAATACTTTTTGTTAAATTTATTTGAAGCATCTTTCTTTTACAACAGCTTATCCCAGACAAGTGGCATAGTTACTAATAGGACAGAAAACTGCCTCTTTGAGTAGGACCTTTCCTGGGAAGCCATGTTGATAGACAACAAATCAGTTCTGTTCCTCAGCTTCGTGAAGAACACCCATCCAGCCTGTTTGCCATTACTGAACTGCAATGAGAGATTTCTGAAGTGAAACAGATGGTGTTGAGTGCAACATCCACAGATACTTATCTTCAGGATTTAAGCTTACATCAGATTCATCCCAAGTGAAGTGAATGCTTGTTAGCACTTTGGAGCATATCTTCCAACTCCAAGAGGAACACAAATCACAGTTCATGATGCAGACCACAAGGCATCTAACAGTAAGCAGGCATCATCCACAGCCTTGCTTCTGAAGTGCAAACTCTAACCACAAACAAAATGCTCACACAAGTATGTTCAGGGGATGTCCAGGGGATGTCCACAGTGAAGAAATTCAAAGCTGATATAAATCACAGGAGATGAACATGTACACGAGAGACTAAATGTTAATGGTTAATGGCTCAGACAACTGGCCATTTGCAAAAGCAGCAGATGCTTTGCTAAGGATGTGCAAAGTAACAGCCCAGGCGCAGTGAAGGAAAGGATGACCATGACAAACCAACTTTTGTTTGGCAACAAGCTGGGTTTTGAGCCAGACCAGGAAAGAGTTCAATAAGAAACAGATCCTGTGAGATGGGACAGTGCTTTTTATCGTGGCAATGTTCTCCCTTACACAACTGACTCAGGTGTAAAAATTCCCCTGCAAGGAGATACTGAGACATTCAAACCTAGGCCTGACGGTGTTCATCCCTTCTGATAGGGTAAAACTGGCTAAAACATGCTGATGTGAGAGGCAGCTGCCATCTTAGAAGGTGTCCTAAACCATCAAAGACTCACAAAGAGCCTCCAGACTCATTTCTGGGGCTTTCCACCAGGGGACTGCACATGATCCACAGTGTTGCAACAGCGCTGAACTCCCCGCTCAGCAGAAGTATCTGGGTGTTCCCACCTGAACCTAAACAGTCATTAACCCAATGAACTTTGTGCCTTGTGGGCTTTCCCCAGCCCTGACAGACCAAGACTGTGACCATCAGACATCAAAACTGCAACAGTGACACTTGTCACTTGATCCATGAGTGGTGATATCTTTCTACTCTTATCCTTTCTTTCTCCTAACTGCTCAAAATATATTGTAAACCAGCCTAAAAATCCCAGTCAATGCCTTAGTAAGTGCCTTCTTGTGTCCAGGTAAATTAAAGTTGGCTAAGTTTAAGCTTGCTAAGTTACAGTCTGTAAAGTGCTTTACTTTGTCTGGATGTTGTTTTAAAATCTGCCAAGTACTTTTTTCTACCTTAATGTTCTAAAGTTTGCACGTGAAAGTTTGTTATTGAACCTCCTGAGGATTTTGTTGTTTCTCCCGTGCATGGCCCAGAGTGAATCAAACAACCTGCCAAGCAGGATAGGGTGTAACTGCATTTAATGCATTTAATGTCACAACATTGTGACAGTGCTCTACTGAACACTGAATTTCCTATTTTTAATATTAACTAAAGTTACCTGAAATTCTTCACGTGATCTTCCACTCCTGAAAGCCGGATAGAATGCTGAAGTGCATTCAAGTAAGTCAAGGCTTGTGTAGAGGATCCCCAGTTCACATCTGTTGAAAAATTTGAAGTTCCAATATATTATTTATGCATAAAACTACATAATCACAACATGAATATTGCATACCAACTGAAAACAAGAAATTCAAGCTATACCTCTATACATTCTACACAATGTATACACAAACCCGACAGCTAAACAGGCAACTCTATTAAAGATAACTTCAGAAAAAACGCTGTGTGTTTTTATATCACAACAAAGAAACTATTTTATTTCAAAGCATTTCCTACATAGTCAAGATATTTGCAGTGAAAAACTGCTAGATTAAGCAAATCCTTTTAGATTATTACTTTTATGAGGAAAAGAAAGATCCCACTATCCTCTCTTTTTGTTCCAATACACATCTTCTGATGGCTACAATGAATTATCACAGAGTCAAAGAATATCCCACAAGGATCATGGAGTCTAACCCTTTTCATCCAAGTACTTCATATATATTCATAGACCCAGATGTAGAGTTTTCCTCATTTCCAACTTCAGAAACACCTTTTGGCTCAGTTTTGCTCCATCTTGCATTTATGACATACAGAGCTCTTAGAAGCACTAATAAATCGCTCATAGCAATAGGAATGGTTTACAGAAAAAGCATCCACCACTCAAATCCCTTTTCAATTAAGAACGGTAGAGAAGCATCCTCTCTCACTTCCCATCAAGATATCACATTCTTTCCTAGTGCCTTTTTTGCTGCAACCTGAGCTCTTTCCGTATCACCCTTTTCCTCAAATTTTTATTCAGATACATATATCTAAGTGAAAGGCACACATCTTCATAATTTGGGAGGAGGGGAAACAGCACTGACTACACAGGCATAATTACATTCCTTTATAACTAAAAAGCCTGAAACAGAAATTTGAACTAGTTGCCCAAACAGAAAGAAATTGTTGGGTGTCTTCTCCCCACAAAGGCCACCACTTTTTCCCTTCTGCAACCCTCTTTCCCACTCACCACAATCAAAAGAAGTCCCTATACATACCTGGTTTCTTGTAAGTGACATAAATGTAAAGCCCAAGGACTATTACATATGTTAGAAGTGCTGCCCACCAATTAATGACAAACATTACAATGCAGCACAGAATAGCTCCAATAAGAGAAATCCACATATTGTAGTATTTGAAAGCAGGGCGCCAACCTAGTAAAAATATGATTTGGAGGACAGAAAAGAAGGGGAAAATTAATTTTAGTACTACTCCAAGAGAAGGAATCACTGTCTGTTCTTCCCTTCCCTAGTGTTCTGTATCACATTTCATGTGAATGTGTCGTTTTCAGTGATGTACAAAATACAGATTGGCACATTTATGCTTTCAATTATCCAACACCTTTCAAATGAATTTGCATCTTTCTTAGACAGATATGTAAATGCTCCTAATTTTGCCCTCTAAAAGCATAGCTCAAAAGGAAAGTTTCAAAGATGCTTGTGCTAGTATGTCTATTAAATCAGGCCACAGAAACCTTTTACAATGGCTTGTCTGACAACTGATTTTTGCAGTAAAAGGCAGTATAACATGAATCATCGGCTCATGACTCAGTCTCCTATATACTACTAATTGTTTTTAGTTGTGCATTTTTACTGTTTTCACATGGTCGTAAATTTTCACCACGCGAAAAGGACAGATATATCCAAGTAGAACTTGAGTATGTCAAAGTACTGGACTGTCACCGTTTTACAGCCTTATTTGCCTCAAGTTTATCCCAAATCAAGTAAATACACGTGCACACGTACACCCCCACAAACACATCCAAGATTAACAAGTGTATTAAACACAGAACTGTTGTGTAAACTCTGGAAAAAAAATTCTCCAACTATCTTTCAGTTCAGTAACTTAAGAAGCTTTAAAGGGTGTTATTTCAGTACAAATGCATGTGGACTAGGTATGATATACATCTGTTCTGCTAGTACCGGGTTTTGGCTTATTCCTATAAATTAACTAACCTCCCACAATACAGACTACAAAAATGTGGCAATACCACCCGCAATTCCTGTTTCTTCTGGACTGGAAGATGGAATATATTAAGAGAAATGCAAAGACAACAAAAGGGTGGTTTGCCAACACCAAATACTGAATAAGTAAGAAAGCTTTCTTGAGGAGTTTCTGAATAGACTCTGAATTATCTTGTGTTCCCTCAGCAAAGATGACAAAATTAGTAGCTCCCAAGCTCTACTGGATCACTCAGTTCTCAAAATTTCAGAAGACCCAGGTACACAAGATATTACGCTTTTAATTCAAATGTGCCATGAGAATCAAGTATGTTTTCAGTAATTAAAGTAAACCTTAATTTATATTAATACTTTTAAAACTGCATTTATGCATAAAGGAATTGCAGGTTAAACACCCACTCCCAAAATGTAGTTCCTACCTGGAGATTTTGCAAGAGAAGCATGGAATACAGAGAAGTTAATCAAGGCATATGAGGCCAAGAAGAAATTAGAAATAATTGGAGCAATGACATTCAGTTCAGCTGCAAAATGAAAAACAAAGCAGGCTGTTATCAAGAAATCATCCAACGGCTTTGTAGACTATAAAGTAAAAATTCTGCTACAAACCACGTTACTCTGTAATATACTCTCAGGAGATGCAGTTTAGTGCACCAATACACTGGGTTCTGAAGAATTCCATCAGAAATAGATAGAGCACTAATACATCTGCAGTACCTCTCTCCAGGTCAATTCTCAAACAGCAAAGAACAAGACACTTCTAACTTTCAGACTTAACTACAGTGAATAGCAACAGCTGACAAAGTTAATGTGAGCAATATGATAAACATGTTCATCTGCCTGCATTTTAAACTGAAAGTTGTATCAATGGTACCAGTACAGAGCATTATTACACACCAACATCATTACAACAGTGATGCCTAAATCCTTTTTAGTGAGAGGAAAGAACCTGATGCCCTCCTTTCCTCGAGGCAGCATGGTACGAAACATTTATATGTGTACTCTCACCATCAAAAAAACCCCAAAATACAGAATGTGCCATGCTAGTTTACAAGTTTCTACTTGTTGCAATTAAGCTTCTGTCAACATGGTCACTAGGAACCTCATGGGTATACCTCTGCCTTAAGCAGACTTGGAGGAAAGAGCAAACTGGGAAAAGAAGTTCAAAAGCACTGGCACAGAACTCATGGGTGGACACAGCACAACTAGTTTGCCATCTACACAGAACACATGTAATTCTACCTAAACTAATCTTTATCTTTAGAAACAGTGGCATCAGCACGCATCTCTATTATCTGTAACTTAATATAAAAACACATTTTAAAAAATATTGCTCAGGCAGGTTTGTCCTTTACAGAAGCTTTTATAATTATTAAAAATCTGAAATAAACTTTCATATTTACAAGATGTAACATCTCTCTACTCAAACAAAAGCTGTATTTTTATTGACTGATAGTAACTGAAGACAGATATCTGCAGGTGCTGTATTCCTACAGTTAAAATTTACTGCAGTTTTAGACAGTTATATCTAGAAGATAGGAAAAATTAATCCTCCAAATAAACAGATTTAGAATGCTAGCTCAGAATTAAGCTTTGCATTAGATCCCTGTCATGAAGTCACAGTTTGGACTTGGACTTGAATGCGTTCTAAAGGACAAAATGGTCCTGAGATTTATTACAATTTCCAACTAACCAATTAGTATGAATCCAAGAGCAATTAAAAATGTTAAAATATATCCTCTCAGTGGTTCATTGTTCTTCCCGTAGCCTTTAGCAAACATCTGAAATCCTGGGTAAATGCTGTCTTTGCACAAAGCCTAAGAAAAAAAATTAAAATCACAAGTCAGTATGCATTTTGTTCAAAATATTTCCCTACTAATGCCATCTTCCATTGCAAATTACCTTCCTGAACAAAGGTTTATAACCAACATGTACTAATTCTATTTTCAGTTGTTGTTCCATCTTGACATTTTGCATTTCCAACATATCCTTCAGTAATGTCTATTTATACTAATAGCAGCTCTGCTCTCCTGTAACTAACTGACTATTCTTTCTTTAGGGACTGTTTTCTCAGAAAGCAGAAAGTTGCCCAATACATACACTAGTACTTGTGTTTCTATTGTGCAACAAAATCCTTTCTACAACTGACTCCTACTGATTTTTTTAACCCAATTAAAGACAAATTTTAAAACAAAGGAGACTAAGTAGTTAAAAGAAGGTAAGGCAAAATAACACAAACATCAAACAGTAACATACTGTTCTCCCATTCTAAACAAAAGGTTAATATTAACACAATCTACTGATTTCAACTGGTATGAATCATGATGGCAGTATGTCAAGAGTCCCCTTCCAAGAATCATGACTCAAAATTAATTATTCTTTAAAATATTATGGTTCTGTTCCCCTATTTACCTGGAAGATCTTAGGTGCACTCACAAGAGATGCCAAAGCAGAAGACAGGGTGGCTGAAAAAATACCTGCAGAAATCAATGGTGCAAATCCTGATACCATGCTCATTACCTGAAAGAAAAATAATTTTTTTAAAGAATGTGAAAAAGTATTCCACACAAATGGATGACATCCTTAACTACACAAAAAGAAAAAATACTATGTACTCGCCACTTAAAAGCTGTTTGAATATCATGCATTCATATAAACGAATGAACTAGAGACAAATCAGGGGATATAAATGGACCCTATTTTTAGAACAAGAGAAGGTGGCTTTTCACACAATATATTGTCAAACCATGTAATCCTCAGATCAAATAATCAATGCTACAAGTCTTCATGGGCTCATAAGAGGTATAAAAAATGGTAATGGAAGACAAGTATATTGGACTTTGTTTCATATTTTGACTAGCCTATCACTGACCCAGACACAAGTACAGACGAGGAGAAGAATTCACTGAGAGTTGCCCTGCTGAGGAGGACTTGGGCTTGCAGTGAAAACCCGCACAGTTAAGATACAAAACAATGTATTTAAAAATATTCAGGGCTTAATAGAGCACTTCTCTTTATAAAACAAAAGCCTAAGTTGCTTTAAGACAGCCAATGTTTAAGAATTTTATACCATGCTTTTAGTCAACCGACCAAACTCCAGTTCTGCATTATTTGCACTACTTACTTGCCTTTCATCCTGGCAAACTCAGCTAGATTAGCAAGAAAGGAACTGATGGAAGGCAAGAAAGATCATGCAGAAGTGTCCCATTTTAAAGTTACTGTCACCTGAAGTTGTAGAATCTAGCTGTTTAAAGCAATCTTACTAGGCAGGACATGTTCTCAGACACAATATATAGGTGACTGATGAAGTTTTGTTCACATTCCTAGGGCCAACTTCATGATGAAATTTAGTGGTTTTCCCCAGACCAAGCTAACAAAGACTGCTGGGCCTCTCCAACAGGCAACTGGAACTCTACACTGTATCAGCTTTCATTGGTCAATACAAGGCATGCCTTGCCTAAAAAGAGAAATTAAATAACTGCAGGTTGCAATAGATGATAGTGAAGTTACTGTCACAGTACTGTAATGAAAGGACAGAATTTCCTGAAGCCTATTTATAGTTTATAAAAAAAGGTATGCCAGCCTTTAATCATAGATGAACAAAACTAACAACACATTTATTAAGTTATGCCTCCTATGCCTGGGTTTAAGCTAGTTTTATGAGCAACAGAAAAAGTTACAGTTCTAAATGCCAATTTCTAATAATCCTACACTATATTATAGAAGAAAGCTTAAGGGTGTTAATGCTTTGCTGTTATTTTAGAAAGAAACTTTTGCTACAGCAACATAATAAACAAGCAGAGAATAACTTTTATAGAAGCAGCACAAAAGTTTTCTTCCCTGCAAAGATGACAGTCAATCTTCCCTGGTTACAGACAGAATTTATGTACGAATCTCCATCACTTTACTACACTTGCATCAACTTCTTACCATCTACTCATATTTTACATTCTCTTTCCAGGCTCTGTCCAATGCCTCCAATTATTTATACTATGTACTTTTGAGTATTACACCCTTTCACAGAAATAAAATATATAAAATTGAGAGATATGTGAGCAATATGTATGCAAATAACATTTGGCATTTTAAAAACTAGCAAGTTATGCCTTAGGTTACTAATGTAAGAGACTTTAGGAAGAAGTTTTTGGAGGAATACAAGGGAAACCAGTTCCAGCAGAACCAGTATGTCGTGGAGTTAAACACCCCTCCCTCCCACCTCCAGCACAGACCCCATAATCCAGATCTCATGACCACAAATCAAGTAGTGCACACACTGCAGTTGGCTACAGAACCGAAATTTTCATCCCTGAAAGAACATGCAGAATTGGAAGGGCAGAATGGCCCTGTAACCAGTGGTGTGGTGACACAGATATACAGTTCCTGCTGATAAGGGCCTCATTATGTTTGCTTGGCATTTGCAGTTTAGGCAGTTTCTTAAATTCCAAACGTTTGGGATAATGAAATACCATATTTTGACTACAGTTTTAGTTCTTTGGTCCAGCCACTGTGGAGCAGAAAAAAAATGCTGTATCAAAACAATGGTGTTTCATGCTACTTTCAACTTTCATCCAAAGTTGACCAGATTCTGTGTTTAAGTTACCCAAAGCTGTAACAACTTCTACAGAAGTCTTAGGGTGAGGCTATAGAGCCCAATTACTCTTCTGCCAGGTGACAGCCTGTGCACAGAATAACCACTGACACTGATCAGAGAAATGTCTGAAACCTGTCAGGAGGACTATAATTCACTGGTACTGACTACAACAGCAACTAGAAATGGTCTTTTAATGCAAGTTTGACTAAGCCAGTCTGACCAACTGTCCTCATTTTTAAGTTTCTCATCTAAGATTTCCACAAGCCATGCATTTGCTGTCCAAACACACTCAAAACCTGAGCTGCCTGAGCAGGAACTTCAGATCAGTTCTTTGCCAGAAGAACTTAATGCAGTACAGAGTGTACTGAAGCGATAAAAAGTCATCAGGCTGTGCACACAAACTGGCACTTTCAGCCTCAGAACCTCTATGTTTATAAGCTGTAAGACAAATACAACACTCTTAGTTCACCTGAGGGATTAATTTCAGTTTCTGAAGAATTTGTTCTCAAATTATTTAAAGTAACAGAAAGAAGTTATGTTTGTATGAAGAGCTTGAGAGGTATACAAGCTCGGAGCCCCTGTGCCTGCACACACTGTGCCCTACATATGGAAAAAAAAAAAAGTATCTCCTTACAGCTACCATACACACAGATCTAAAGTTGAGGGCAGTTCTTCTAGAAAATGGTCAAGAGTTTCTCATTAGGTAAACAGTCTCTCACACAACTTCCTTCTAACATCCTCTGAGAAGACAGAATCAGACTCTTCTCACAGATAAACAGCAAAAGCTATGAGGATGAGAGAAAAAAGAGCAAGAGAAAGTCCCACTGGGTATTAGGAAAACAAAATTCCAGAGAGAAGGTGGCTAAGCACTGCAGCAGGTTGCCCAGAGATGCTGTGCAGTCTCCATGACAAAGTTTTCAAAACCCCAACAAAGCAGGGGGGTGTGAGGAGCACTGCATTCTCTGTGCTGCCTCTGGCCTTGGAAGTGAGTTTTTCTATTTGGCACTCACTTGTTTTCCCAGAGAGAAGCAGGAATAATTTGGAAGACAGAAATACTCCATTGAAAGTACAAGCAACATTTATGGTAAACAAAAGTTATGACTTAAAGAAAAAGACATATCAGAGGAAACCAGTTACATGCTATTTGTAGCTGTACATCTGACAATATGGTGGCTCTTCTGAGCTTAAATAGATGAGGAAAATCACCCGATTTTGCAGAATTATCATTCCCACCACAAGAGCAATTCTGACTTTGTCTAAACAAGAACAAAGTAACATTACACGAAATACTCAAATCATTCCACTATAAAAATGTATTTTATTGTAAAAGAATGGTCTGTACTGCAGTGTTATTTCAGCACATATGAAACAGGTTTTCCAACAGTGCTTTGCAGATAAAGCTGTCAGCCTAACGTGCCAGCACATGTAAGGAGTACATGCACCACATACACTTCTCATCAAATCTTTTCCAGTAGTGGATTTCAGCTTAATCTCTAGTCAACGTTTTTTACACCTACTGGAAAGATTTAGGGCAAAGATGGGTTACCACAAACCAAGCTGAAAATCAACTGGCAGTAAGTACATTTTCCTTGGGTTCTTTCAAACACTTGCCAATAGTTCACGGACAGCACAATTACCTGTGAAATGTGTATTGAAGACTATGAATTACCCTGTAACTCTTCAAGGATTTTTAAATACAGTAACATCAGTTTTAATGGAAATTCACGAGACTCCTACCATTAAAGGGGATACTGTGATAAAGATGTAAAACATTCTTAAGAAGTCAGCATATTTTCTAAGGTACTTATAAAATTAACAAACAAGTTATTGACAGAGGCTACCTATGATTACTATGCATCTCTATTGAAAAAAAAAGAGTACATCTATCCCCATCAGTGAATGATGACATTCAAGTACCTAAAGAGAGTTGCAGTACCACCTAACCAGTTTACTCAGAAGAAAAGTAAATATTTATACCACTTGTGTATAAACACTCAGAAGTTTGATATGCATACACTCTTCTTCTACATACCAGCTAGAGTGCACTACTTCACCATTCCAGATAAACCTTGTCTTTTTGGAGATGGGCATATTTAGCCTATGATTTTTCTTGATATGCAAGTAAAAAAAAAAACCAAACTAAAACCCAAACACCGCAAAACCAAAACCAAACCAACAGAAAACAAAACAAAAAGCAAACACAAAACAAAAACAAACAACAAAAACAAACCAAACAAAAAACATACAAAACACAAACAACACAAACACAACCCAAACCCTCCAAACCCAAAACAAACAAAATCTCAAAACCAAACCAACCAAACAAGACCATCCAAAACCAAAAAACAAACCAACCAAACAAAAAAACCCCACCCAAAAGCCAAAGAACAGAATTAGGAGAAAGTTTATACCTGGAAATTGTTCATCAGCCCATAGGAACACTTTGTCTGACAGGATGAGAAATCATAGTTTAATTTGCAGGCTGCAGCAGTGCAGTTTGTCAGCTCGGTGACAATGGTGTCATTAATGTTCCCTGTGGCATCTCGCACAACACAGGAACCTACAGTGGACACAACAATAAAAAAGGCATTAACAAACTGAACCTGAACTTAAGGACGTGTGTCAAGCTCATTTCTCTTTTTATGTAAACACTATCTCACAGAGCAACATTAAAATGCAGTGTTATTTTTAACACATTTCAGTACTAAGCACATCTTTACCATGAAGAAAACATACCAAAAAAGCAAACTAACTGCTCTCTTGCCTGAGAAGACCTTCAGTTTTTTAATAAATCTGAGTCTAATAAGAAAAGTTTCAGCACAGAGCAAAACAATGTCAACAGACTTGCAAAAATTTAATGGCACGATTTCAGCCTAATATACTATTTCTTTGAAAAATGAGTTTCCACACAGCTTTTGAACTGAAGTGAGTATTATGCACCAACACTTAATTTGACAGGATTGGCACAGGTTGCCCAGAGAAGCTGTGGCTGCCCCAACCCTGGAAGGCCAGGTTGGATGGGGCTTGAAGCAACCTGGCATAGTGGAAGGTGTCCCTGCCCATGGCAGGGGGTTGGAATGAGGTGATCTTTAAGGTCCTCTTCCAACCCAGGCCATTCTATGGGAGTGCATGTTTGTTTTGTATCTATAGATGTATGCAGACAGGTGTACAGAGTGCTGCAGTTACTTTTTTCCCCAGTCAATATGGCTCATAAATTTAAAAAAACCTGAACAGTTTGTCATGAAGTCTGTTGCAAGCCATTTCCCAACATTTAAACAAGCCATCTCCCATGTGACCATGGTATTTTGAGTTGGTTTCCTGGTGAAAAACAAAGCCACACAGTACCATTCCTTCCACATTTTTAAAATAATTATCACATTAATTGCTATCTACAGTTCATCTATGATTATTTATAATTTCTGCTGGTCAAGAGAATGGTGAAGACACATGATTTCAGCCTGTAAATACTAAGAAAAATAACTAAAGGTACTAAAAGGCCATAAGCCTTCTACATCAAGGTTTCTTGTCTCATATAGGATAAAAATTAGAGCAGACTAAGTATTATTTAATATTTTATGGTTTAATAGTTGAGGCAGTCAAACGTTTGTTTGGACACAGCAAATACTTCCAAGAACAGGAATTAAAAAAGGAATTGGGAAGAAAAAGTCTATATAGCAACAGTCAATAAAATTCTCTTACTTTGATCTTTTAGCAACTTGAATGACAAGGAGGTTCTGGCAACCAGAACACCTGAGGACCTAAACTATTTACTTGCAAAATGGGAAGGGCAGAGATGTGCTGCAAGTTTAACTTTCTCCAGTCATATTCCTAGATATCTATGCAAATTGTCTCTCTTCCATTGGTAAAATTAATTCCTAATTACCTATACCATATTCAGATTGCTTCTCAGCCATTAGAACTTGCTTAACAGTCCACAGTAAAACCTGGTCCCATTAGACAGATATTACTTAATCCTTCCACTCCTCAGATTTCTTTTTTAGTTACTTAATTAGGCTCAATTGGTTAAATTACAGCACAAAATTCCTATATTCATCACCTGTCTTATGCTTTTTGTAAGCATGTGGAGGAGCTGGGGTTTTTTTTGTCTTTTTCTGTTTTAAATGGAATTAAAAGCTCTGTAAAAGGAAAATGTTTCTTCTCCACCACGCAAGTATTTGCCGCAGACACTCAAGCAGTATATAATGGGTGGGACAATACAGTTCCCAGTTGAACTATTTGTAGGTAACATTTTGTTGGTGACAGATTGCAGTGGCAGGCCCAGTAAGTTGAGCAACCTTTTAAATACCTACCACGCACTATCACAACCTTTCTCTGCCTCATTTTTTCATAGTTCAGATCCAACTGGCTAGCAGGACTTTCAGACACAGATTCAAAGTGTGACAGAAAGGAATAATGGCACTAGGAATTAATGTGGGCCTTACTACGAAAGGATGTGGAACATAAGCCAGCTGGGCTGGCTCTGTTCTCAGCAGAAGACACTTAAATCTAAGTAACAATCTGGACACTGTATTTAATGCTTTTTCAGAAAAGTTTTATTGATTTATACAGTTCTGGCAATATTTTCCGTGAGAACCTCTAGGTCTTCTTTCCGGTAAAAACAGTGTTTCCCCTTTCCACAGGCATTTATAAGCACGTTCCTGCCAAAGTCAAATGAAGTTTTGCCATGCTATAAGCCTGAGAAGGTTAAAAGACCATCTATATCACATATTTCCTTAACTACGTGAATTCCAGAGGTACCATCCTGAGTCCCTTAGACTGTAGTTCAGAATTTTAAACTTCACCACTGCTACAAGCATCTACAGTTAGGTTCTTGTTAATTAGTTTTACTTTCCAAAGTACAGGAAGCACGTCTTGAGCCTACTCAGAACTTTGGCTTATTTTTTATTAGTGCTTCCCTCCCTTTTAAAGCAATTAATGTTGTTCTTTGAAATGGATCTTTCAAGAATTCTGATGCCAAATTTGCCTATGACATCTGCCTCCTGCCACTTGCCTGTTTGCACTAGTCCTTTGCTAAAATATGAAACTGCATACCTTCTCCTCACAGCTATTATCTTCTTGAAATAGCTGCCTAGCTGTATCAGCGGGACTAGCAATTTTCCTTTTTTCAAGCCTTTTCTATTCAGTTTAAACCTCGTACTTGCTACAGAACATAAAAATACTGAGCTAAGTTCAGAACATCATCTTCTTCAGCTGTGACTGCTCAGCAACCTCCGCCCCTTCAAAGTTTATGACTTGCTTACTACTACTCTGGAAAAGGGATAAAAGTATTTGTATTTGTCCAATATGCCTAATTCAATGCCTTGAAAAAAAGCCAAATTTCACTTATAATCGCTGACTTCTGCTGCCCTTTTCTAGCGAGCATCCAACAATTCCCCATTCAGTTGGTTTTGCAAACTGCTTGTTTTGTCACTATTTTATATTGCATTTTTCATGCTTGGAAGATGATCAAAGTATTCCATTAACAAGTGAGTATTAACAAGCATTTTATTCTCATGTGGGTTGAAGTTCCAAAGTATTCAAATTTGGTAGCAGAGGTCTATGCAGTCAATCTAATTAGGCAATAAGTGTAGGCCATTATTGCTGCATAAAACACAATCACCACAGAGCAACTATTTGGCAGAGCTACACTCCAGTGTTAGCCAACAAAGGCAGGCTAGCAAGATTGGTATCTTAAAAAAGGAAATCTCATCAGTGGTAAGATCAGTGGTACTCTTATAAATGAGAATTTAATTCAAAAGGCAGCACAGCTATGATAGAACAAGGTCTTTCATATAAGAAAACTGATTATTGCTGCCAGAAAGTAGTTTATATGATACGAATGAAAACATTTCCAACCACAGGCAAGAAATATGCAAGATACAATTACAATCTTACAATCTTAAGGTTACTAGAATTACTTTTATGGATGGTTAACCACTGCTGCTCTAGAGTAAAACTGGTATCCAACTCCAACGCAACTTCTACAGAGAATTTCAACCCATTGTGGGGAGAGGAACACTGGGAAGAGAAACTGTAGAAGACTCAGATTAGTCTATGACTGTTCCTCCTCTTTCCCCATGAAAATAAATCCAAAGAACACGTTTCTGAACATGATGTTTCTGACAGTGGATGACTAAGGCATTACTCAGTCTCCTCCCTCAGCTGGTGAACTAAAGCATCCTCACGAAAGTGCTTCCTTCCCTCCAAGAAGTGGCTGATTACTACCATCCTCAAACCAATACAGGTGTTAGTTCAGTGAGTATTTCCTGAAAATACACTTTTTAACCCAGGGATTATTCCACTGCTAAACTGTAAATCCTTTAACATAAATAACTGCAACAAATGAGGAAACATCCATATGGTGTCTTTTGTTATCTTTAGTCTGAAGCAGTCACCAGTCTTAGGAAAATATTTCAGGAAATTATAAAACCAGCTGAAAACTGAATTTCCAACAGTAAAAATTAGAAACCTTTGGCTATTACTTTCCTGTGCAGGGAAGTCAATTACATAATGGCTTTATGTAATAAATTACATACAACCACATCAAAATACATCCTCAGAATGAACGTGAAAGGATAAAAGTTAAAAACATTCTCTATTTACCTACAGATACTGCAATTCCTACGTAAACCAATGTAGTGATTAAGATGGCCAACAGCGTTCCTTTAGGTATGGCTGACTGAGGATCCTGAAAGAAAAATGTCAGTGGACAGTGATGACAGAGATAAATGCACACTCCAGTGGTCGTGAACAGTGTTTGCTCATCCACTACTCACCGCAAGGTCCCCCGAGATATTTGCACCAGCAAGTATGCCAGTTGCAGCAGGGAAGAAAATAGCAAATACAGAAAAGAAAGTTTCATCCTCTCGGAAATCTGGTCCAAAATTCTCCATAAATATTTCAGCTGTAGGGAAAGATTTAAGTCTATCACTATTTTTATAGAAGTTACAGTATTAAAGCATTCCAGCCATTATTAGACCCATGAAAAAGATGAAAGTCACAGCTCTATGACCTTAAAATTAAGTGCAGAACAGTTGAGCCCTTATTTATCACTTCGACTCAAAGTAAAATTAACACAGTAAACTTAAAGAGCTTTTATAACCAGAAAAAGTACTTACGGTATCATACAATTTTTTTAAATTTAATATATTCAATATTAAGCAGTCAGGACCAAGTTTTGGCCCAATAGCTTTAAAGGACAAAACTGCAAAACTTTGAAAGAATCAGGAAACAAAAAAAACTCTATAGTAAATGGGACTATAACCTATATTAGATATTTAACTTAATTTTAACAGCCTATTTCTTTTTTGCAAAAAAGGTACTGTTTGCAATACTGTAAACTGTTCCAGCATACCTTTATAACCGAAGAATCCTTTGGGCTTCTTGCTATCCAAAGGAATAAATGTTCCTATGACAAAGTCTCCAATAGCAAGTATGAGGATCACCAGCAGGACTATCTGTGCCTGAAACATAATGACTGCAGTCACCCAGAAGAACTTGTTCTCTTCACAGTATCAAGTGTTGTGCTCTAAAATGTAAATGTTTGCTTGATTCCAAATTCAGCTTAGTCTTATCAGCATGTTTTCCACAAATAAATAAGGAAAGCTGGAGAGAACTGGCACAAAGATTTTTAATGAACAAATAGGAATAATTTCCAAGTTTAATATCTAATCAAAAGTTCATTTTTAACAAATCCCTCGAAGTCATACATCTAAAAATAGAATGCTTAAATGAACTATTTTCTCTCTATATAGGCCTTCCAGAGCAAATTTGGCTATGAAAATAGCCAAGTGCAACACAAATGCTGCTATTGCCTTATAAACCGTGATCATAATACTTTGCCTTATACTTCAGTATGTGATATTTAGTAAAAATTTTATTACATCTGGAATCAAACAGCTTTGGTTCCCTACTTTATGCAGTGAACTAGCTTATTTTGCTACATTCTTATGTTGTCAACACTTATTTATGGAATTGCAGACTACAACAAGTAGTTGTTAATTTCTAGTTTTCTTGAGGCTTCTTTGATCACAACCTAGATTTTTAGTCACTCTTCCACAGAACCCTACAAATGGAAAAAAAAGCACTTTAAACCATCCAACACCTCCAAAGTGTGAATAAAGATAAATACATACTTTGAAGAAGTACTTCAGGTTCTACATTTAAGTAAGCAACCACACTGCTCGGTTATCTTCTGAGTTATTTTGATTCCTTAGAAAGGCATGTGCCAGTGGCATAGGGAAAGCTATTAATAGACTTTTTTCACACCTAGGATCAGAAATTAATGTGCAATAGCACTGTGGCATTGCTCATTGCTACAAGTCAAAGTTTTCAGTTCACACAGCCTCCCAAGAAAACAAGGTAGAACAATGATAAACAGAGCATAATGTCCTGGAGCAGATTTAAAAGTCCACCTGAAGAAACCACTTTGTCCATTGAACCTAAATCTTTGTAAAGCGTCAGGAATAGGGAAGAGGTGTGAGGATTCAGCTGGGTGCTTACAGAAGTCTTCAATAAAACCAGAGAATTCAACATGAAGTTATCACAGAGCAATTGTCACAAGTTACTGGATTTTTCCAGTCACAAACCCAGGCTTCTCCCTTAAGCTAGGGCTGTTTGCTGAGTATTTTCCTTAAATTCAAAAGACTGAAAGAATGGGCTTCTAACACAATACACTCCTGTAACACAAGGAGTTGAGCAGTAAGAGATCACAAACTCTGAAAAGCCATTTTTCAAAACAGACTTCCCTGGAACCCCACTCTCTCTTAGCTTTTAGATCTATTTCAAAGGCATTACTATAGATTCCCCCTGTTCCACTTTCCAAGGCGTTTTCTAAGATGTGGGTAAAGCATAGGAGAACATCACAGATACCGTAATCAAGAGGAAAGCATGAGTGTTTTGCTATGCTGAGTTGTACATTAGCCCACATGAAATGCTCGTTTGACAGGTTCAGTTGCTTATCACTGCTCCCACCGGTCCTCTTCCATGAGGCAGAAACCAAGACAAGCTTTGACTTCTGAACTGAGCACTGGATTTTGGAAAGCTACCCGTTCCCTAGTAAGGACGGCACTGTAGTGATACCACAATTTGCGTTTGATATAAAAACACTAAACAGGGCTATTTCCATGCAAGCAATCGTTATATAATTGCTCATGGTACACAGCAAAAGCAAGATATTTCCTGTGACTTGAAGTTGCAGTGGCCACAGAGTTAAATAACAGCTAATTCGTTAAAAGGAAAAACTACACAGTTCAGAGTAAGGAGGTCAGCATTGTTCAAAGCTGGGTGTATAAAGACACCATTACAAATTCAAGGTTACAGACAGGGAAGGACTACTTGAGAAATGTAAACAGTTTTTACAGAAGTTCAGTTTAAAAGTACATGCCAAAGTCAATTTCTGCAAGTTTCTTTTCTCCCTGTAGTAGATCTTCACTCACTTCTATGACTCCTATTTCTAGGGCTGGAAGCAACCATGACAAAAAACTCTCATTTGGTTATGAATATCATTATCTTCTTGATGCAGGAGCATAAGAAACTTAACACTTCATGAAGAAGTTCCTTCAGTGCAGAAAATAGGAGTTATAGTGACACAAGTATCAGTTGTGAGAGGCTCTTCTCAATTATTTTTGAGCACACTGTGGACAGATACTCAGAAAAAGCCCACCAGGTGCAGGAAACAAAGCAAACTACACTGCCTAATAATGCCAAGAAGAAAAAAAATCAGGCAACCTCTATATTAAGGTACTCTAAGAATTCTTAACTGTTTGTTTTCATGAACAGTTGACCAACAAAGAATTGAACTAAGACACTGCAGCCACAGCAAAATGAAGGAAGTAGGTTTACCCTCCTACACATTCATCACCAAAAGCATTCAAAACCTCTCTCATTGCTGGGCCCAGTGAATGCATCTCCCTGTCTGGCTGTTTCCAAGTAAAAACCAAACCAGGAGAGAATGGAAGAGAATGGAAGAACACTGGTTTTAAGTCAGCAGAAACTATATAGCTTTAGACTGGCTTCCTGTACTTTTCACAGAACTCACCTGAAGTCTGTAGTAGGAGAAAATTCCCATGCTAAAGTTCTTACCTTTTCTTCTTGTGCTGTAGTTGCCCAGAAGAGGGCAATACCATTAACTTACTTAGCAGTGTCATTAAGAGTAGATCATGATGGATTTCAGGTTCTCATATATGCTTAAGCTTCCAATGAAGGGAAGTGGTCTAAGAACTGAAATGCTGTCCAGACCTGCACATGCCAGTGCCAAACCAGGAGCTATTACATAAAAAGCAACTGACTGACTTCTAACATACCACCATGCAGTACCGAATACACTAAATATATTAAATATAAGTCAAATAACCGAGGTACAAAAATGGAATCAGCATTATGAAGCAGAGAATAAAAGAAAAAGATGGGGTTCCTTACTTTTGCTTCCCATTCCATTCCTGCAATGGAAATACCCAGCAGTATAACCACTGTAATAGCCCCTATGATTCTGATATCATTCATTTCATCAATCATCAATGTTCCATTTTCCTAATGAAACAAACAAAAAAAAAAACCCACAGTCATATACTTCATCAGGTAATTATCTTCACATCTACAGAATAGCATTTTATTTACTGTCATTTATTAGTAGCTAATCTCTATACCACAAATTCACTAATTTTAAATTCCCTTTAAGGATACAAGTAAATAGCTTTTTTGCCTTGTATTTACATCAATGCATCTTCTAAATGGAAATGACTGGGGTTGTTGGGGTCCTTCAGACTGGGGAAAAGAAAGCTCCAGCAATATTTAAAGGGGGCTTATAAGAAAGATGGGGACAGACTTTTGGACAGGGCTTGTAGTAAGCGACAGGACAAGAAGGAATGGTTTTGGACTAAAAGAGGGCAGATTTAGACTAGATAAAAGGAGGAAACATTTCACAGCAAGAGTGGTCAAACATTAGGACAGGTTGTCCAGGGAGGCTGTAGATGTCCCATTCCTGAAAGTGTCCAAGGCCAGGTTGGATGGGGCTTGGAGAAACCTGGTCTAGTGGAAGGTGTCCCTGCCCATGGCAGGGGGTTTAATGGGATGAGCTTTAAGGTCCCTCCCAACCTCAACCATTCTGGGATTAGATCACAGCTCAAACTTGCATAAAGTGTAATCAATACAAGTACTATCATCCGTGTACCTTGAGTAGCTCCACAACTGTCTCTGCAAAGCCAACAACATACATTGCTACTGCTACAGCATTGGCAAATGCAAAAATCAGACCTATAGCACCACCAAACTCTGGCCCCAGACTTCGTGAAATTAAGTAATATGCTCCCCCTGAAAAAAAGAAAAACAAAAGACAAAAAACCTCACATGACAGAGCCAAAGAACAGTCAGTCATCAGCAATTTAATGTTTACATGAACCAGAATCTACTTATTCTTGTACCTTCCCTGATGTATTAGAAAACAACCCTAAACTCAGTATTTTAGGGACAGACGTGTTTAAGTGTCAGAAATATATCTGAACCACAGTTTATGCACCACATCATATTATTCAGCTATGTAACCAGTTCTCTGGGTAAAAAAACAAATTGTAAAACAAACAGCAGTATTATTGGGCTTTTTGCTTCAAACTGCTGAAAGCCCTTGTGTACAGTTCTGCTGCTAAACATCTTCTTTAGTTATAGATCAAGAAACTGGCAAAGCCAACTGTAATAAGCCCACTAAAGTCCCAAACCTCCAAGATCTGTTTCTTAAAGCTCTGTTGTGTTAAAGGAGTTTTCTGCATTAGAAAATGTAGCAAAGGCATATTCCTCAAATTTAGAGCTAAGCTTTCTAGAAGCAGCAAAGTCCTCCAGCTTCAGTCTGAAGTAATTGAGTATGGAAATCATTAATTTCACTGCCTGACACTTCTTGTGCAAATCATATGTATGTAGCCAGCTTGGCCACACTCTCAATGCCTTATGTAACATAAAAAAAAAATAAATCTTACTGCAGTATAAGATTTTTATAGAAACAATTGTGATTTTATTCTACAGTGCTGCCCATTCGGCACTTTAAATTTTCCAATGAAGTACTTTATTTCAAGAGAGACTAAAAAAAGGCTCCCATGGGAATGGGAAAATCTGATATGCACAATACAATTAAAAAAGAAGAAAAGGCATTTAGAAACTAAGCTTGACATAATGTTAACACTCATCGCTGCTCTTTCCCATTATATCTGCTTACTCTGTGATACTGAGGCTTGTTCTCTTCATTCTTAACCTTAATGAAGACAGTTTTATAAGTTTCTATTTTAATTCCACCACATTTTCTACTAGTAACAGTCTTGTATGTTATGAAGCAGTCTGACCATGTTAGACCAACCACTTACAAAAATATTTATACGAATTGCTGACAACAGCACATAAACCATGAAAGAGAATGAAAACCATCAATCTCAGGGAAGCTGGAGGTAACCAAGCGTTTGAAGAGTTACTTGTATGTAGATTTATTTTAGGACATGAACATATACAAGCATATGTGCACAGTGCAGATGCAGGAGACTATTAAGACCCCATTATTCCTGGATATGTATCCCTAAAAATCTTTGTATTCTGAAAGTTAAGAATAATGTTTCTTTCACAGTGGAAAAGAAGCCAGTAGTCAGATCAAATTAGCAGGCTAACTATTGACTTTTTGTTAGCATGACTGTTTATTTACGTGACTGCTTGGTTGATAAATAAACATTATTTATATGACTGTTTAGTCAAATACAGAACACAAAGAAGACTCTTCTCCTCAGCAACCGTAAAGTGTGCACTTCACGGTGAGGAAAGCTTTAAAAACTTTATGAAAGTTGGGTTACCTCCTCTTACAAACCCATTTGTGGCTATTGCTGAAGTAGAGAGGCCTGTAATAGTTGTCACAACAGTGGCCATTCCAATCACCAAGACAGACAGACCTTTTGGAAAAAGGGGGGGGAAACAGTGTAAGCCCAGTGGTATTAAAGAATACAGATTTTCAACTTAACTCCATTTAAATACCTGATCTTGCAAAAACAACACAAATTTACTGTGCATGATTCCACACATTCAGGTAAAAGGCTTCTCCTCTCCCTTTTTGTAAAGAGAAGTTTCCAGGATACAAATAAAACTGGGTAAATGTTCTCTTAAATCAGCAAGGTAAGAGCTGCATCCCCGAGCTTCAAGAAAACATAATCCTTTTGCAGATCAGAGATTTTGTGCAGTCCAATACTAAGGCAAGTCTTTGAAAAGAATTGTTTATATGCTACATGGTCTATACTCAAATTTCAATAACCAGAGATCAAAAGTTTATCTCTGCAGTTCACTGAAGAATTAAAAATGCCCATTTTAAATTACATGCCTTATACCTAAACAAAAAAGTCTAAGTAAGTGCCTCAAGTTTTGATAAGGGCAAATTACCATAAAAATAGGCAATATCAAGGTCATTTTCTACTCCTTTTGGAGTGTAAGCTCAGGATCAACACCTCTTTTGGATCACATTTAAACGTCAGTGAAATAAAATAACAGCATTAGTACACGTACCTATCCCAGCTTGTCCTACAATCCATGATAGTCTGATGAAGAGCATCACCCCCCAAATATTTAACATGCATCGTACCTAATATAAAACAGAAATTTTACAATGGTTAGGTCTTACATCTGCAGTCATTTTCACTAGGTTTTCATTTCAGTTTTTAACATTCTTGAAATTATCTTGCTGTCTTTCCTCACCACTTTTTAAATTATATCACAAGAATAGACTCTGTTATTAGACAAGTTAACATTTGATTAAAAAAAAAGGAACCTAAATAAAATTTAGAAGTTACTACCTTGAACACAGATAAAGTTAAGATTAATTCAATATCTGACACTTGCAGTATATCTTCACCAAACAATAAAAATAATCTAGACCCTAACCTTCAAGATCCAAAATGCATACTACAGAACACATAACTAAAAACAAGACACAGGTCTACTATGACTGTGAGGTCTACAATCCCAGTTCAGATCTCCCACAAAACTCTCTCAAAAAGAAATGCACTGAAGCAATATCCTAAAACAACTGCTACAACTTCTCACTCCTAAAACTTTTGTGTCTTACAACTGCTGCGCAATAAGAGGATGGAGGGTTGCATGTTGTTTTAATCCTTGCATTTAAAACTCTTAGCTCCCAATAAAAGTAGAGTTTGCACTGTGTAGAATTTAGACAGGAAAATAAAAACAAATCTTGGGTCTCTCTCTTACCTAAACAATAGGATATCAATCCTGCAAAGAGAAGGGAGACCTTCTCCAAACCACAGAAGTTTTCAAATCTTTTGCTAAATGCAGATCACCTGAGCTGAAAATATTCATCCACGCAGCTTATGCTTATTAGGAAATATTAACTATAACTTCCAAACCATTAAAAATGAGATCATCCATCTAGAAAATTTTAAATTGACTTCGGAAGAAACCTTCAGCAACATTTACCCTGTAACTCTTAAATATCAGAACATTGCTTACGAGAATAGTCCTATACAGAATTTGAGTTTCACAGCTACCACAGACACTCTCCTTCTTTCAAGGTAGGGAATGTAGCTACTTCAAGACTTATTAGGAAGTTACTAATGCACAGTGGAAATTAGCTGAACTAAAGTTAGGTATTCTGAATGCTTGAGTTCAGCATGTTTTAACCAACTGCCTTGTTTGCAGCCAGCACTATAAATTCTTAGAGCTTTGGAGAATACATATTAACCATGGTTTCTCTTTGCCAAAATACTAAAAATATATTATTATGTACTTGTAATAAAAAACTCCCATGCAACCCATAATTTTTCACTACTCCAAATCAGTTTTTTTCACTATTACTACATTGTATTTAGTGTCAAAGACTTCTACAGCTTAGAAGATGACTTTTTGTAACATGCTCAACAAAATTTAAATATTTAACCCTGGTCAAGTTTTGTTATATACAGACAGGTATTCTCCTCAAAACATTATTTTTTGTTTCACGCAGTCCCGATTCAAAGTGGACACACATTAAGTGTATTCTCTCCATTTACATTTGTCACTTAAAATTCATAAATTTTTTTTACTACATATGAATACTGAACATGATCTTTTTCCTTCTTGGAAATTATGCAACTTAAACTCTAAAATGTGCTAAGAAACCATAATCCCCTAAAAACTTGAAGTCCTGAAGTACTTACTTCCTTAAAATTCAGTAAAGTTGGAGCAACCCTTCCTAAAATTATTTTCACATCTCTCATACATATAATCTTTTGTTTATACTGCACTATCACAACACCTCTCAAAAAAGATGATTATTAGAAAGATTATATCTGTAAGAAACTTAAGTATAATACATCAAACTTACCAATACACCTTTTATCCATCCAAATTTGACCACCCCTTTGCTATCAGGTGTGTAAGTGACAGCTGCTTCCCCGGCTGCAGTGCCTTCTTCACCATTTGCATAGCCATCTTCAAAAGGCTCCTTGGAAAACAAACAAACAAAAAGTTAATATATTATGTGATTGAAAGAGTGGAGTGCGCATGTGATACTTATGTTGTAAAAAAAACCAACCCATCTACTTGTATAAACAGAAAAATTAAAGAATGACGCAGCTGAAGTTTTGAGCTGTTCCTTTATGTTTTTTGCACAACGCACATCTCGGATTTCAAAGAATGTAACAAACTTACAAGAGCAAACTGTTAGAAGCCACTGTAGTAAGTATTTACAAGAACCAGTTCTACATCCCCTAAAAAAACAAACACTTAATCTCTTAGAAAAATGGCTAGAAGATTTCAAATGCATTGACTTCTACAGCACAAGAGGTTTTACTTCTTAATCTTGGAAGCATTTACTGTTCTACCACAAGTTACTGATGTCAGCTGTAGTGTTTCCTGCAGTTCAGACCCACCTGTCATTTGATCAAATTTTCAGGAAATATATTATTCACTTCTCTGTAAACTATTCTACTATTCATTGTAAGGTGACTCTGGTGGAAAGAAGGGTGGGAGATTGGCTTTTCAGGGAAAAGGAGGGAAGAGAAATCTCTTCCCACTTTTCCCGGTTTAAATGGGAAGAATGATAGATGCAGAAAACATCAGTCCCATGGACAAACTCAGGGCTTTTCTTTACAATTTTACTCCCAACCTCACAATGCAGAAATATTAACTATCTGATATTTATTAAAAATTATGTCTATATACACTTGAAAGGGAGTTTTGTTTTGCCAAGCCAAGCAAACACCTGAGCATTTAAAGTCAAATAGTTTCTACATTTGCTGTAAGAAATCTGTAAGAAGCACTCTAAGCAAAGTATGTTAATTATCCAAGGCAACAAGTATTAAGAATGGAAACCCTAGAAAGACTCTGAACACCATTTAACAAACCAGTTCAAGCAGTGTATAATGAAGCTGGCTGCAAACCAGAGGGCTTAGAAAACATTTAAACCATTAGAGGTTCAATCCCAATGAGGTAAAGGGCAGAACCTACATTTGCTAAATAAAACACAAAATAGAATGGACCCAAACAATGCTTTCAAGAAGTATGGGCCATGCTGAAGAAGAATTAGGGTAAGGTATTTAATAAATTATTTATATTCCTGATGCATTAATACCAAATATACTCTAGGTACAGAATCAAGAGAAAATATTTCTAAACCTGTCTATTATGAAGGATGTCACCTATAGCCCCTTATAACCAGCAGTAAACACACAAAACAGACCTAAAAAAAAAATCGGATTATGTCAACCTTATCCATTGACATATTCATGTCAGTGCTTCTCTCACTGACTCTGAATTATGAAATTCTCATAAAGCCATGCGTACCTGCAACACACCTGGAGATCCTGTAAGGCATCAGCTTTCCACCACTAGGCAGAATCACGATGGGTTTCCAGATCATTACCTTTAACAGTGAGTTTTCTTGAAGAGTACATTTTATCGACTCCAGAAGGGATTTTTAAAAAATAGACATATAAGTGTTTTATATATATGTGTGTGTATATATACTGTATTACATCTATTAAACACATGACAAAAAGAAAAATAACCAGGAGTTATACAGTTTGCTGAACTGCAGCTCTTCTGGGCAAAAGAGAACTAATGGCTGTAATTCTCCCGAGATTTGCACTGCCTTTGACCAGATTAATCTATTGATTTGCTGATTATTTGCATTCAGGCACTCAAGCCAAATCAAGTAGTGGTAGATTTAGATCCATTAGAGTGGTAGAAGAACAGTGAGGACCAAAAAAAAGACAATTACCATGCTGCTACATTTCAGATACGCTGACCTGCCTAAATCAGAACCAAGGAAACGTAAAGCCCCCTACTCAGGCTCACAACAGAAGAGGATGAGAAGACCTACTGCTGTGGTCTGGTGGCCTAGAAATGTAGGAGTAAACCATAAAAATCCTTCTAGTATGCATGTCTCCCTCAGATTCTGCTGTTTCCAGGAGCACTCACCAGAAGTTTCTCCCCACTTCTTCCCCACCCACTTTCAGAAGTGGGGAGGAAACAAAGATGCATTAGAACAAGGGAAAGATTACAAAATATGTTCACAACTACAATAAAACTGCCAGTCAAGCACAGAACTGTATAACCACTCATTACTTCTTCATATAAAACACATTCTTATTTCTCACAGAAAACCATCACGTTATACCTGCAACAAACTCAAGTCTACACTGTAACATTCATGTTACCTATGCAATTTTTAAGCTCTGGCCAAGAAAACTGACACTACTAGGCAACATCTGCTATTACAAAAACAAACATAATGTCTCTAATAGAAACAACAAAACTGTTCTTTGAGAAGACTAGTCAGGGAGGATTGAGGAGGGACAGAAGGAATTTGCATCTTCATGTCCTAAAATACTGTTTTAGGACTAAAGTAGTTAATATGGTTTTTTTCTTTTTTCTTTTTTTTTTTTTTTAAACAAGCTTTGAGTTTGTTTACTGCATGTTTATGTTCTACAAGAAGGCGGAGAATATCTTATTATCTAATGTAAGAAAGAATCATATACTTGAGTATGTGAATGTGGCTTGCCAGGTGTTGGCAGAATCTGCACAAATCACCAAGGTGACCTCCAGAGGTCACTTCCAACCTCAACCATCATGTCACAGCTACATGTTTTACTGTAGTGTTCGAAAAAGCCCCATAGCTCAGCCTGTTGTACTCCGGGAAGGAGATAATGGCTCACAACTGGTGTTCTGAGTTATCAGTTACCAGATCAGCCCCAGGATAGCACACTGTGAACACAAGGAAGTTTTGTTCTGTATGTCTCATCTCTCCACACAATGCAATATTTCTTAGGAAAATATTTTGAAGCACAAGCAAAATGTAATAAATGAAAGGTTACTCCTGGTTATCAGTGCTAGTGGGCGCCCAATAAAGCACTAGTGAGAACAGATATTACAGAGTGTGGGCACGAAAGAATTCCACTACATAAGGCTCTAAGTTCAGCCCTCTAATGCAAGATTAAGAAAGCACCACTGTGGTTTCAGCTGTAAATCAAGCAGTGTAGTATTTTTCATGCTTGTACTCATGAGGATACAATGCTTCTACTCAAGTCACATACTGAATGGAAAAAACTGCACCAGAACTATTTTAGAACAGCAACACATGTACGATAAGATCTTCATAAACAGACTGGAGGACATCTGTTCATAAACAGATTAGATTTGGAGGAGGTGTAACAATAGGGGAAAGAAAAGAGGGTTTAGTATTTCAGATCAGAAATGCTCTTATTGACACAACTTTTAAATCAAAATAATCAGTCCAAAAATACTCAGTTATGGTGTTCACTTACACGGCTAAAGGAAAAGTAAGATACATTTACATGTTGACAATTTATCACACACTGAGAGGACTTCAGACAAGAAATAGTTAATTTCTGCTCCTACACAGAATTTTGCATTGCTGTTTCACAGTATCTGAAAAATACAAATAATCTACTATTTCATCTCCAGTACTGGATCATAACAATAAGCTATTTGTGCCAATTGTGAATAGCCTCATAGATTAGTAATGACAAAATACTTAGTAGCCAGAAGTGATCTTTCACACACAGCGTGGAGTACAGCAGTGCATGGGAAAGTTTCTAATCAGTAAAAATTGCTATTTAGTTTTACTTAAGAGGTCTTGATAGTGGTGTATGTCATGCAGCATGTTTGTAATGAACCTATCTAAATTCTACCTTAATGGCAACATACTTTGGCTATACTGAACTGTATGAGGTAGTACCAGAATAAACAGACGTGAAGTCTTCTGCTCTTGTTTTCTTTTCAAAAATCACAACTTGGAAGCCCCAAGTAAAGGACAGGACAACAAGCAAGTTTGTGTGCAAGATTACAGGGTGGTACTTCAGGCAGACTGCTGTCTTTGCAGACTGCCTGATTTGGTACGTCCCTAGTAGTCATTAACCTTTAGCTAACCCATCCAACTACCCTTAGTCCTGTGTGGAAAGAGGATGCCCAAGAAGCAGCTGAGACTAAAGCATTTAACTGCTTTTTCCATGTCTCAAGTGTGACCAGTTACAGGGTTACCACATGCCATATAGTAGAGTTCTTATATAAATTCCTCAGAAAGGCTTCAAAACAGTAGCTTTGTCTCTCTTAGTAGGATATAGTACTGAGGCTGGTTCCAACAGCTTATGCTATCATGTTAAGGAAAATTAAGAGCCTTATATTTTCAAGCTCCAATTCCTGCAAGGAAATATAAAAATGGCATTCCACCACATTTAATGAAGCTGCTTACATTTAAAACTGCTTTACATCTATGTATACTGAGCACAGTGCTCTTACCATTTAACGTGCTTGCTGAGAACAAAAAAATAAGAGAAGCCACCTGAGAACCATCTTTCCCCAAGAGGTACTGACAGAACAGTTCTGCACAGCAACGGGTCTCTCTCCCACCAGCTGCAGTCAGAGCCTCAAGAGCAGATCTGAGGTCAGAGATGTTTGCAGGAACCCATCTTCACAAGGGCAACTATCACACATCTTCTGCAGCCTTTCACTGCAGCTTCCAGTGTTACAGACAAGCTGTTTGCCGCACCTTACCACGACAATTTCTTGTTTTCATCTCCCAAAGGTTAAATTTTGTAGGTACTGCCATTTTAAAATATTACTGTGAAAGGAAGAAAGCAGTAAAATGTATTGATCCAGATGTAGCATGCCAGCTGTCTGAACAGAGGAAGAATCCCTACTTGTGGAGATTATACTCTCAAGATATCCCAACTCTACAGCTGCACACCGTTAAGACTACGACTGCATAACCTGACAGAATACTTTCAGAATTAACACAGCTTAAAACATACACAGAAAAAGAGCTTATGAACATTTGGTTTTTTGCTACTCTCATTCAAACACACTTTATCCAATGAAGCAAATAACAATGACAGATTAAAGAAAGTTATCCAAATACAGCAGAATTACTAGACATTTTGCCTCAGATTACACTAACACCATGATTTTTAAACAGTACCTACTATCTTTTCTTGAAAGAGCAAACCTTCCACTTTCCCTGCTGGAATGAACTTTTGGATTCTAGCTCCCACCACTTATGACATTTCTAATTATCTGAATAAAATATTTTAGAAGTGCTAGATGTATTGCACACATAGAGTAACTGCACTGAATAATTCTGCTGCACAGTTGTTTACTTCCAATATAACAATTACAACTTTTGCAAACAGTCTGTACCGGTACAAGTGTGATACTGGGTGATACGGTGGATACTGTGCGATAAAGTGTGATAAAGAATAATAAACTAGGAATTAAATGCTGTCTGAAGGACACCAAACAGTATCAAACAAATCTGTTCTTCAAACATTACTTTTGCAGCATGCTAATGCTTGCAGTCATGAAATTCCCAGTTTTTGCCTAAGGGTCAGTTTGATAAACTGTTTTCATGTTTTAATGCTTTTATCTAAGTAGCTGTGAAAGAAATCAAGAGCTCTGAGCTTCCTTTCCAAAACACCTAAATCTACTGAATGGTTTTAAGCAGACTGTTGTCCAGGGACACCAGACAGTCCTGTCATTAACACTTTAACCCATTAACTTTATCAAGTAAAGCCTGGAATCTTGGTCAGGCAACAAAATTCAGAAGTATTTCAGTACTGAAATATATGAGAAGAAAAATAAGTTCTTGCCAGTCTTTGACTTGACCTGGTGACACTGACTACTGTTTGTAACCAGTTTTTCAAACAATCACTGTTCATTTTTACCTTTGTTTATAGACTAACAAAAAAATCAAAAAATCACGGTGAGTTTTTAATACTAAATTTGAAAAACACCTCTGCCAGGTCTGACAGTTTTCAAGTGGATTT
Source organism: Manacus vitellinus (assembly GCF_001715985.3). Classification (NCBI taxonomy): domain Eukaryota; kingdom Metazoa; phylum Chordata; class Aves; order Passeriformes; family Pipridae; genus Manacus; species Manacus vitellinus. The sequence goes on along the minus strand of NW_021939718.1, from coordinate 9,677,790 downwards.
TTTTTTTTGTGCATGTAAGGAAATTAAGCTCTATATAAGCTCTAAAAGGGAGGAAGTATCATAGGTAATGACTTTCAAAATATCTTACTCTACATAGCACTCTCTTAAAAGAACAGTCTGACTGGACAGGCTCTTCTGTAAATTAATAACACTTGCAATACCATTGTTGGCAAAGAGCTATTTTTTCACTATACTTAAGCCTCCCTCCCACAAAACCCCCAAAACTATACTCAACCAATATCCAAACCTGACTGAAACGGTTACTTCTTGAGAAAGGCATTTACTAATTGGACCTATCAAACAATGCAGAAGAATCTTAACGTAGAATAATCTTTATTAGAACTAGGGACTGGAAACTGACACAACTGAAAGTCAGTGCCTAGGAAAGCCAAGTCATAAGGAAAAAAAAAGTATGCTGTCTACATCTCCCACTACCCTTGAAAGAACTTTTTCTGACCAATCCTAAATACTTTTAGAAAACTATCACCTTTCTACATAGTAACAGTTGAAAAGCCTATAAAACTACAAAAATAATCCTGTAACGAGTAAATCAAATGGGAAAAAACCCACAATACACAACTGTAGTACACACAAACTTTAAATACTGCATGCAGTTCTAGTCATTCCTCACTGTTTCTACTTTGCTGGAATAAGGATACTGGCAGGGTTATCATGAGAAAGTTTGGAAACGAAGAACAACTGTTAACAACTCTCAACTAATGCTTTGTTACAGTCCTCATTCTGATGAAAGTGCAATGAAAGTGTAAATTCTAAAACTGAAAGCAGGTTATGACTTTCTGCATCTTAATTACACCATTTACATCTTATCAACAGACGTAGAAGTCTGAATCTTTGATGCTTCAAACAGCATTATTTATCACTTAAAAATTATTACTCATCAAGCCAGTATCTTTCACAGACACCTGGGACAGTTTACAAATTTCTGATAATTCGTTAAAATAATAACTTAAAAATAATTTTAAGTTAAGAAAATAGATTCAGGTGTTCAGGTTTTTCAGGAGTTAGATAGGAAGCTGGACTGGTTAATACTGCTACCAGTGGGGAAAAACCCCATTCAGGTAGCACATGCAAAGGAAAACATGGCGGAGGACATAGTCATACCTCAGTCTGCCTAAGCATCTTTTCTGCATTTTCTTGAAAAAACAAACTCAAAAAACTATCGGGGAATATTGCTAATCATTGCTTGTTGACAGCAGCTCAGAAATTTCAGCGGTCATTTTTGGTACTTTACTATTTGGTTATAAAACAGGAGAGAATTACAAATTCTATTAGTAAATTTTACCATAATTCTGACTCCAGCATCTTTACAGTCATAACGCAGAAAAAGCCTACTAACCTATTAAATGGCATCCAGAAGTTACCTGGAGCAACTGGAGATAAACTGCCCAGGTAAAACAGTCAGTTTATAAAACTCGGGATTCCTTGGAATCAAACATGAACAGCTTCAATCATTGGTTACTCACTTCAATCAAAGAAAATCCTATGTTACCTTCTCTACAATTACACATTTAAAACATAGCAGCAAATGCCTTTGGCATCCACCTCCACAGATTTTAAAACAGATTGCATCAAACACAGAACATTAATGTTATCTTAAGCTGAAATTAAAGAGTGCTGTACTTTGATTACAGCAGAGCAATTTTAAACAGAAGAAATTTATAGTTGCAATTAACATGTCAACTGAAAAATTAGCTACGTCTCTGCCATCAGCTTGTGTTTCTCTGTCTTGCACTCAGTGTTTTTAATAGAGAAACATTAAACAATACTTTCTGTATGTATGCATATATATATATACTTATTTTAAAAGCCATTTTTACTTTTATTCTTTTAAAGGGAAAATCATACACTCATCCTTCCAACTCTTACAGCAGGATTATGCATTAACCAGTCTAGCAAGACTGTTAATCAAGAAATTTACTCAGGCAATTGATTTCAGCTTAGGAGTAAAATCCTTGTTCTTTCTAGGTGGTACACTTACATAGACAGGAGCTTTGTTTGTGAATATTAGCACCATTTTAATGTCACACATGCACACAGTTTTCCTGACAAATCTCTAAGCTTACTACATGAAGGCTTTTCTCTTTAAGGAGATGATTACCATCCTTCTGTCCTAAAATGAGATGGATGCAAAATGCAATCTGGTAGACTTCTGCTTGAAGAAAAAAGTGTGGAATCAATTCAGAAGTGAAGTAACAGCAAAACTGCCCACACTTAAGAGTACTTTAGTTGGTGAAAGGGGCCCCCTGGCGGTCTAGTGGTTGGGATGCGGCGCTCTCACCGCTGCGGCCTGGGTTCGATTCCCGGTCAGGGAACCCCTCCGGGCAGATGGAGCTCGTCAGCCCTGTAAGGTCATCCATCTAAGAGAAGGTCACTCTAAACAAACCTACGTCCTGAGGACCTCGCTGCCACTGTCCAAGCTCACTCAGCCCCGGCAGATGAACCTCAGGATTAAAGGGTGGGCTCCGTTCAGCGCACACTGTGTCTCACCTAAAAAATCCATTGCGCAGGCTGGAAGGGTAATGACCTTTCCCAAATCTTCGCTCGTGAACATTGGCCATGGAAGTTGGTGAAAATAGACAGAAGCTGGTCCCTGAGTGATCCTGATGACCTTGATTGCCATGGCAGTGCCCAACAGCCCCCCCAACCTTTTATGTCACCCAACTAATCCAGGCATCAGAACATTGTGTAATACTCCAAGGGTGAGCTCATCCCTTCATCTATATACTTTCTCTACTAGGATTTTGAGTTTTCAGCCTTTTCTAAGCAAAATGATTCAATGCTTCCTAAGCATCACATCAAAATAAAGTCTCTCACAAGGCAGGTTACTAAACAGTGTCTCTGGAAACAGTGACAGTGTCAATACCATTTGATCTGCTTGTCATGAAATCAGCACAGGACATTCAGAATCAAATCTCTGCAACTTTCCTGACAGGAAAGGACTATCCGTATTTCCAAAAGAAAAGTTCCCAAGGGAAGCACTTAAGTCTGAAATTTGAAAGCCCACAGCCAGTATGGTGTGACCAGACAAATTCCTTTGAAGTAGTTTCTGCATGTGACACAGCAGCAAAGTTTTGTTGACATCTGCAGGTATGCAAGAGCACTATCCTTCCTATTTGAAATATACAGAATGTTTTCATCCTCCATACCAAAAATATTAAAGAGAGCACTTAGCAAAACAAAGAAAACTCCCTACATCTTCACACCTTGATTCATACATTCCTCCATAGGCAGAGGATGATATGAAAACTCTGGGCAAGCTGATCACGAGAATTAGAGACAAATGAAAAAAAGGCCTCTGTTCAGGAGCTCTGCAGTGTGGACACCCCATGGAAGACTCACAATGCTTATGGTCTACACTCCCAGAAATACTGTAGGCAAAGTCAGGCCTTTTTGACAAGAAATAGTCAACATGGTCTGTCACAGTAAAAAAACCCACCACTAAATGACCCCCCCCCAAAAACAACAACAAAAAACCCACAAAAATCAAAACCAACTAAAAAAAGCCCAAGTCTCTCCCCAGAAAAGCCCAAACTTCCTTTCCCTGTCTCTCTACTTCTAGTTAACAGAAAAGTGCACCACTAATCTGGCCAGAAGGAAGCATGATTTCCTGCACAAGTGTAGAGGCAATCAATCCATTCCGCTTAGGAGGAAGTCTACTTGTAGACTTCAGGTAGTCTATTTCACACCTCAAGAATGCACCTTCCCTTCTGCACTAATGTATTTGATCCTTTCCAGAAGAACCACTGTACTCTGAATGATTTACTCGAGTAATTATTCCTTACTGCACATTGACTGCAATATTCCTTTTGACATCCATTCTCCTGAAAGGAGAAATCACACTACCAGGAAAAATGCATCCAGGCTCTGAGCATGGAAAGTTTTCACATGAGCATCTGAAACACATAAGCCTGAAACACCCCAGAATGAAGCAGATGCAGCACTTGACTGCACGAGGGCTGAAGTAAATCCAATTAGCAAGTCTCCTGCAGAGCAGTTTTGCATCCTCAATTACAGTCCAAGAAATACAATGTTCTGCAATTAAGTACAAAAGAGAATCCATTTCAATCTTGTCAAGAAGCTGTTTTGAGCACACCAGATTTCCAAATTGTGGTATAACCCCAGCCAACACCAAGCCCCTCACAGCCACTCACTCTTACCCACCAGTGGGATCAATGAGAAAATGGGAACGGTAAAAGCTGGAAAACTTACGAGTTGAAATAAGGGCAGTTGAACAGGGAAAGCAAAAGCCAAACACACAAACAAGGTAAAACAAGGAATGAATTCACTGATTCCAATGGGCAGGCAGGTGTCAGCCACCTCCAGGACAGCAGGGTCCCAGATTACTTGGGAAGACAAACTCCATCACTCCAAACATCCCCCTTTTCCTCCTCCTTCCCCCCACTGTACCACAGAATCATAGAATCAGCTGGGTTGGAAGGGAACTCTGAGATCATCAAGTCCAACCCTTGATCCACTACCGCTGTGGCTACTAGACCATGGCACTAAGTGCCACACCACATCCAGTCTCATCTTAAAAACCTCCAGAGACAGAGAATCCACCACTTCCCTGGGCAGCCCATTCCAATGCCTGATTACCCTCTCTGTAAAGAAATTCTTCCTAATATCCAATCTAAACCTTCCCTGGCACAGCTTAAGACCATGCCCTCTTGTCTTGCTGATAGTTGCCTGGGAGAAGAGACCAACCCCCACCTGGCTACAACCTCCTTTCAGGGAGTTGTAGAGAGTGAGGAGGTCTCCTCCGAGCCTCCTCTTCTCCAGGCTGAACAGCCCCAGCTCCCTCAGCCTCTCCTCATAGGACTTGTGCTTGAGTCCCTTCACCAGCCTTATTGCTCTCCTCTGCACCTGCTCCAGCACCTCAATATCCTTCCTGAACTGAGGGGCCCAGAACTGGACACAGCACTCCAGGTGTGGCCTCACCAGCACTGAGTACAGGGGAAGAATCACTTCCCTGGACCTGTTGGCCACACTGTTCCTGATCCAGGCCAGGATGCCATTGGCCTTCTTGGCCACCTGGGCACACTGCTGGCTCATGTTCAGCTTCCTGTCAATCCAAACTCCCAGGTCTCTCTGCCTGGCTGCTCTCCAGCCACTCTGTGCCCAGCCTGTAGCGCTGCAGGGGGTTGTTGTGGCCAAAGTGCAGGACCCGGCACTTGCCTTGTTGCACCTCATCCCGCTGGAATCAGCCCAACTCTCCAGCCTGTCCAGGTCCCACTGCAGAGCCCTCCTGCCTTCCAGCTGATCGACACTCCCCCTGCAGCTTATTGTCATCTGCAGATCTGCTGATGATACACTGAGCATGATGCCATAAGGTCTGGAATATTCCTCTGGCCAGCTGGGGTCACCCATCCTGGCTGTGTCTCCTTCAAACCCCCCTGCACCTCCAACTTTCTTGCCAGTGTGGCAACACAAAAAGCAGAAAAGGCCTTATCTCTCTGTGAGCTCAGCAGTAACAAAAACATCTCCATATTATCAACCCTGTGTTCAGCACAAATCCAAACAAATCCACCGGGAACACAAATAATTCTACCCCAGCAAAAACCAGCACACAAGTCATCTTCTATACTCCACCTCCAAAACCAGGTTAATTTCAGGCATTCTTAGTCTTAACACCTTTTGGTTTATATCCACTTCTGCAAAACAGAACAATGCACTTTGAGGTGGGGGATAGGGAGCCAATGACTCTTTGCAGCAATTACCCTAATAGAATGTCCCATTTTTATTAGAGGTCTAGCTCCAAGTGCAGTCAGTTCCTGAAAAATTACATTTAACCTACTGCCTTACAACAGGCTAAAAAGCCAACTGAAATAATCCTAAAAATCTAAGTACTGCCTGAATTTTTAATGCCATGCCATGAAGTGGCAAATACAAACATAGTGCAGCCTCTGAGCCAGCATTGAGCAGAGCTGGTACATTCACACAGCACAGCACTCACTTGTACTGGCACAACCAAAGTTGCTGAACAGTTCAAAAGCAGCATTACTCAGAATAGTCTTAGGAGTCTCTGCCATGTAAACTGTCAGACTAAACTGAAACACTAATCCAGCATCACAGTCACTTTACAGATGAAACAGACATGGCTTTTTCTTTGAATTAAAAACAAACAAACAAACAACAGAAAAAAACCAAACAAAAACAAACCAAAAAACAACCAACAACAAAAAAACCCCGCCACCAAACAATTGAATAATCTGAAATAGAAACTGTTAATTCAAAGAAGGAAAGTTCACTAGCAAAATGAAGATGCAAGAGATAACTCTCCTTACTAAAATGGAGGGTAGGAATTTTTCTACACTTTTAATCATCATATCACGAGTTAAGTTTGAAGACCACAGATAATGCATCCTAAGTTAGTTTTTATGCATAAAAAGGAATTTCAGTAAGTTGGTCAGGCATAATCATTATGCTGAAGTGCACTTCCATGCACTTAAACTGCAAAGCCTGGATAGCTTCCAAAATACTGAAAGGCAAACCATTCGAAGTCAACTACTTAAAAAAATTGTTAGTAGTGACAAGTGATCATAGTGGGACTGCTATTACCTATACCAAGAAGTGGGGGAAATAGGTCTGTGTTTGCTCATGAATGGATATCATATGAGGCTTTGGAAAAAATCTGAAGAATTCAACAGAAGATGTGGTACACTGGTTTAAGTTACTCCAAGATACTGATCTTGCCAAGCTCCTCCTCTGCAAGAATGAAAATTATCAGAGGTCTAATCAAGTGCAGTACCAAATGGGAAAAAGTTAATCTGAAGATTAAGATTTATTCTGCTGCACCTTCCCTTTTAACCAATTCTGAAATATGTTATGTTGAAAAAAAAGGCGTCCATCTAGAGAGAAGTTAGTGCTGTTCTTTCAGGTTCTTTTGCATGACGTTAATAAAGATAAAAAATATTTTTATTTCATTTTTATATAATTCTTGGAGTTTTACTTTGTATCATCCACAATACTTGTACAGTAGTACACATATATAAAATTTTTAAGTAAATAAATACACGCATATTAGGAGTGCACACCTGAACTTTTTTATTGATACAAGTGTGCAGTTGAAGGACTGTGGACATCACTGGAGTACTGGATAAGGGAACTGAATCACCACATCCAATGTAAGATTTTGCAGCTGAGGGGGTGCTGGCTTTCTATAAACCAGATCACCTCCCACAACCAACTAAGATCTATGAGGGTACAAAAGTTCACCCCTTTCAGCAGGAGTCCAAACTTGTGCTCTGAAACGATAAACTGTGAGCAGGGTTCATTTATTTCCAGCTTCTCTGGGACAAAAACAAAGTAGTAAGAACCACAGTAGCAGTTTGCTGAGGACAGTTTCAAGTGTTTCAGTATTCCACAGGTGTTTTGGACTGGAAACTTGTCACAGAGATACAAACATCAAGAAATGTAAAAATACAAATTATACACAGTCCTTATAAAATACAAGCAAAGTGAGGATTTTCCACATGGATTAAAAAAGTGTAAAAACATCACTTTGCATGGTGTCAGTAAAGCCTCATCTGAGTACAAGCACATTAAGATCAGTGCTGTTCAAAAGTGATTAAAGAGTACAATTACAAATTATAGGCTTCTGGAATACCCCAAGATCACAGAGAGCAAGACTAAGAGTTTCTTGTTTTATTTTAGTACAGTGAAGTTCGGAAAGAAAGTCTGAATTCTGCTCACATATATGAAGGACAGCAAGAAGGAAAAGCTATCAGAATCAAAAAATCACAGGGACTCAGGAAATAAGATACCTATAGACACCAAAAAAAGATTCAGCAAGGAAGTGCAGTAAAAACAATCTTCAAGGGGGTCTCAGTCTTCTGGGCAAGGGGAGGAAGGAGCTTTTAGAGACAGACCTTACATAATTATCACGGTCAGCTAATCTGATGACCTAGAATCAGCTTTTAGCTTTTTATGCAGTTTTAGCTGAGTTCTGCTTTCTTTAGAGACCCAAGCAGACAAACCAAGAACTGAAATAAAAATAAATATTAGAGGTGCAGCAGCTGTTTAACATTTTCAAGACAGAATACATTCTGTTAAAAAGTAGTGCCATACAGAGCCTTTTCACTTACGTTAAACATTTTAAGTAAGACGGAAAACAGCAATGCTTGAGAAAATACTAATCTAAGCCAGAAAGACAATTTAAAGAATTTGTAGTCATCCAACTTCAGTGAAAACAAACAAACACCCCCCCCCCTCAATTCTGCATCAAGACTATCAGTAATGCCTTCTTTCTTACGTCTGTCTCCAAATTCAGATGACAAGTGCACGGATTTTTATGCGGGAGGAAGCAAAACACACTCGTGTTTTTAAATGCCTTTGGATTTCTTTTTGTTTTGCTTTATAATTTGAGCCCGGGGGGTGAAGGTGGTGTGAAGATCTTCCTCTGAGATCACTGCCTTGAGAGCCTGTCAGTGCTCTCGGTGAGTATTTAACCAACAACAGAGCAGAGCTGCCAGTAGAGGGCTTGGTTCACACTGGATCCACTCAACGCGGCTGCGAGGGCTGGCACAAAGCTCATATTAGAATCACTGACATACAGCAAAGCTTTAGTCTTAAAAAAAAATACCAAAAAGCACCACAATTCATTCAGTCTATACAGAAAAATCATAAATTAAAGCACAGCAGTGGACGACACTGTGCAATTCTGAATACTTTATGAGTAGATCCCTTTCAAAACCAGGTCTGTGACATTATGCCATGGTAATTGATAAACTTAGGAACATGAAGGCAGGTGAAATGCATTCTACAGGCTGTATCTTTACATACATGTGTAGCTGACCCAGGCAAAACAGATATTTCTAAACTGTAAGACAGGAGGAAAGGAAAAATCCAGAAAAGGAAAAATCCAGAAAAGGAAAAATCCAGAAAAGGAAAAATCCAGAAAAGGAAAAATCCAGAAAAGGAAAAATCAAGAAAAGGAAAAGCAAGAAAAGCAAGGACACTTTTACTCTTCCTACTGTCTGAAGGCAGATTCCCTCTGGAGGGCAGGGGACACCACAACTGCAACAAAAACCTGCCTGTAGTGTCACAGTATGCTGGTTCCCCTCCCACCTCTTTGCTAATAAACACCCTCTTACCTCTGCATCTCTGGAGACTAAAGCATCCCCCTGATCTATGACATAAGCAATCATAACCCCATCACAAAATTCCCTCTATCATCTCTCTAAGGCAGAGTAAGATTAATGCACACCACCCGGGTCAGGAACAGATTGATCATCTTGGCTATGACATACTTGGCAGCCAATGACATACTAAAACAAGACCCCCTCCCTTGAAATTTAAAATGATCTACCAAGATCAACATTATGCAATTCATCCACCTCAGAGTACTGCAGCATCAGCCAGCCATGTTCACAAAAACAGAATCAAGAGCAATCTCTTTTCTGTTAGAACAGCCACTGTTGGAATGACCTATCCTGCTCGGACTGCAAGACAAACCCTTGAGAAATGGTACCCCTTGTGTACATGTACATGCATCTTCCTCAAACAGTGCATCTTCTTCCAACAGTGCTTTTCTGTGAGAACAGAATCAGTAGAAGAGTTAGACATAATGAACAAATCTAAGTGAAAAAAATTTTTTTTCTTTAACTGGTATCAGCATCAACAATGCTCCAACACTCCCTGACATTTATTTAGCTATTGAAAGCAAACAGAATAGCACAAACTCTAACTGCAAGGTGAAATTGCTGCATTCAAAGCAGTGAACCACATTGACAGTGAATGGTTTTGGATTAACACAAAGTCACTGCCAACCTTGATTCCCTGGGTCAAGAGCACAGGCACAACAATAGGTATTCACACAGAGTAAACTTTATATAAGGGTATGGAAATGTTTGTACCAGCTGCCCTTTACAGACATGCTGTACCTGTTAAATTAGTATGAAATCCACAGCTAAAGAGCGATCTTAACCCTTCCACTTACTGAAAATATCTTCTTTAATGCACTGCATTATTTAGCAGTAGAGATCACTACTGTTAGTCAGCAGGAACTGAAGTCACTTTGGGAATGGAGACAATAAGCCCCCTGAAAACAGCAAAAAAAGCACAATAGCTTTGTGACCATCTTCTACAGAGAAGTACAGTACCATCTTGATTTAAAAGTTATCAGCACTGTGTCCAGAAATCAAGTACATAATCAGAGACGTATTTCATACCCCTGAGATTGGGAGAAATGTAGGTATCCAGTGCTATTAGTATGCATGACACACCCTTATTAAAAGTTTTTTTGTGTTCTTAACTTCACCTTGGAAAATGTCTTGCTAAGTTGGAAGCAAAAATAATGGCTTCTCCTCTTCATATAAGCCTAAATTGCTGCGAATACATGAACTGCTTTGGAAATTAAACATCCTACAACAGAATAGCTGTGTTACTCCATTGAACTTCAACTCAAATTCTGAAGTTTATATTTGTGACCCTTTCTAAAATTGATACTAGACAGCAAATGCAACCAAAAAATGCATATTCTATCCCCAGTAATTTTTTTTGAGGTGGGAAGGACCCACAGCAGACAGGGCATGACTTTTAAGAAAAAAAAAATTTCATGTATACATTTATCCACACTGCAGAACAAATTCATGACATTTAAGAAATTAATGATTTGACTTAATTAATGCTCACAATGAAACTGTTTTGATAATGATCCTGTAATTAGGTTGTCTACCACTCCTCTATGCAACAAACTACAAGGAAAATTCCTTGCCATGAGTTTCCTCTTAATGAAGATATCACCATTCTAGAAATTACAGTTCCAGAATACATTAGATTCTGCACTTGAATTTCTTAATGGTGTCAAAAAGCTTTCATGATTGCTGCAACCTAAATACACCAAAAAACCTACCTGCCAAGCTTAGAAATTTAAGCAATGTTCTGCTTACAGTGCGGAGTATCCAAACACCCGGGTGTACCATCAGGGCCAGAAGTCAGAAATTCAGGGATAGGGGCAGGAAATCACTATGTTTTCACATATATTATGAGCGCACATATGTGTGTTCTATTTATAGCACACCTAGTCCATGCACAAGAGAGTAATTGCCAATTTCTATTTTATACTAACTTAAAATCAGACTACAGAACATCATTTAACTCCATCAGAAGGGGACCTGGAAGGCAGGAGTAACTTGCTGTTACAGGTAGCAGTTATTTGGAGAACTAATCTTAGATGCCAGAACGAAGTATCTCTATAATACATCCAACAATTATTCCTATCAAGAGTCAGTTTCAAAAAATGGACTTAAACAATCACCACAACCTCCTCAAAAAAACAAACAAAAAACCCCAACCCAAACCAGTACTGAACAGCCTAATAATGGTGTGAAAGTCTGGCAAGAACAGACTTTCCCCATGGAACTCCACCTATAAGGAGTGAAAGGTGAGACGAAAAAAGTTCTGGAAACAAAATATTCTTCATTGGGACGTGGCCCACATGCTCCTTTGTTTTCTCTAAACCCAGCTGAAAAACCCCAGTGGAACATGGGCTTCTTGGAGCGCAGCAAAAAACTGCGAGGCAAAAGCACTACAGTAGGTTTATCTGGCTTTAATTTAATCATGGTAGTTTAAAAAAAATGCATTAATCCTACGTTCAGCTAAAGCTCGCCTTTTAGCCAAGACAGCCTGCAACACAAAAACAGCTTCCACTGTAACCCACCGACTTAGTAGTCCGAAATAGAAAAAGCTTGAGGTCCGAAGCCCTGACACCGACAATGGGGCCGCTCAGCACCCCTGGAAAGGCTCGTTCAGGATCTGTGCCTGTGCGGATCCCGCAGCATCTGATCCGGATCCGATCAGATGCAGATCTGCAGATGCTTGGACACAAACCTCCGGCCACTGATAAATAGGAGGACCGTCCTATTTATCTCTTCCGAGATTTTCCAGTCCCCTTCCAGCATTTCCAGTCCCCTTCCCAGACTAATACCTATGGCAAACGCCCAATTTTCCCCAAATAGGGAATTAATTCCCTATCTGCCGGAGGCGATATGGAAGTGGAAAACCTGCTCGGCTGCGAACAGACCTACATCTCTAAATACCTCTCGCACTTGGGGGGGGGGAACCATCTCCCAAAAACACGTGGGGATGGAGGGGTGGCTATCACTGCGTCACGAAACGAAAAAATAAAAAATAATAAATAATAAAACCGAGGCGCCAGCGATGCATCCGCGTTGTCTGCGCCTCCCTGAGGCTGGACGAGATTTAGCTTCTCCTTTTTTTTTTTTTTTTTTTAGCTTTTTCTCCCTCCCGGGGGGCCCCTCTCTCACCTTGTCCAGCTCATCGTGCAGCTCGGCCAGGCTGGGCCGGAGCAGCTTCTCGCCCAGGTCGGCGGCCGTGTGGCGGTAGTGGTCGATGCGGGGCACGGCGTCCAAGGTGTTGTGGCCGAAGGTGCGCAGGTAGTAGGTGTTGGTGTGGGTGTCATAGTAGTAGTGGTGGTGCCCGCCCGAGTGCAGGCTGCCCTCGCTCATCACCGTGTCGCCGCCG